>NW_027538086.1:0-212 GCF_008692635.1 Crocuta crocuta
TCATCCCCACAAGTGCCCTCCTCAATGCCCATCACCCCCCTTCCCTTCCACCCCACCCCATCAGCCTCAATTTGTTCTCAGCATTCAAATGTTCTCAGCATTTTCCCCCTTCTTCTCCCCCACGGTCCTCCGTTTTAAGTTCCTCCTAATCCTCCTATAGGTGCAAGCATATGGTAGCTGTCCTTCTCTGCCTGATTTATTTCGCTCAGCAT
>NW_027538087.1:0-212 GCF_008692635.1 Crocuta crocuta
ATTGCCCAATGCCTTTTTTCTTTTCTTTCTTTCGTTTTTGTTTTTGTTTTTTTTTCCTTCGAAAGTTGCTTCTGCGACTCTTTGTCTACAAAATACAGGGTTCTCCTTTCACGACAAGAAACTGAGAGTATCTGTGTGCGTGCGTGTGTGTGGTGTGTGTGTGTGTGGTGTGTGTGTGTGTGTTGGAACAGCAAGATAAACACTACCCAAGC
>NW_027538088.1:0-212 GCF_008692635.1 Crocuta crocuta
TGATGGAAAGTGAGATTTGTACTTGTTTTGTGCCAAAGGGAGACAACTACCAACATTCCATCATGACAGCCCCAAATGGACATTTCATTCCACTAGAAAACACCAACTCAACTGAGAACCAGTTATCCAAGCTCTTCTACCTCTATTGTCTGGTTTTGTCTTTCTATTTCAGTCCATCAGTGAGGGAACTGAGGCCTCCACAGAGCAACCTC
>NW_027538089.1:0-212 GCF_008692635.1 Crocuta crocuta
GGCGCCTCACGTCTGTTCCCACAGAGTCACCTTTCCTCCCAGGAAATGTCAACGTCCCTGCGCCCTTCCGTTCCCTACAGTCCGTAGCATTCGGGTCAGGGAACGGCTGCAGGGACACACCGGGTCCGGGGGAAGAACGGCTCTCCAAACGCAGCAGAGCAATGTTAGGCGCCTCGGGGTGGGGGAGATGCCAGGAAACCTCCTCCGCGGGG
>NW_027538090.1:0-212 GCF_008692635.1 Crocuta crocuta
ACCGACGGATGGATGTTGAGAGCAGCTCCGCTGGCATGGCCGAGAAGGGCTGGGGGTAGAAATGTGAGACACTGTGGTCCCTGTGTTTACACTGACTGAAGAATTGGGTAGATTCTGACGACAACCCTGAGTTGAAGATATGATTTTCTAGCAAAATAACACATCACTTGTAAGTAGCAGAGCTGGCATTTGGCCTAATGAAAACAAACAAA
>NW_027538091.1:0-212 GCF_008692635.1 Crocuta crocuta
TGGCTCTATCTCTCAAATTTAAATACACAACAGAAAACAGGAGAAAGGAAAAAAAAGACCTTTCAACCAAAAATATTCTACACAGCAAGGCTGTCATTTTAAATTCAAGGAAAACTAGTTTCCTAGACAAACAAAAGTTGTTAAAAGATTTCAACTACATTAAACCAACCTTACAAGAAATGTTAAAAGGACTTCTTTAAGAAAAGAACGGC
>NW_027538092.1:0-212 GCF_008692635.1 Crocuta crocuta
TGGGGGGGGGTGCAGGTGGGGTCAGGGGAGGGGGGGGGTCACACACAAAAGCATGACAATTTTCAGAATCTAGAAAGAAGCAAGGAAGGTCAGATTGAATAAATTAATGAGTTTTCTCCTCCCGGGATTTGAGCTAAAGCTTTCTCATAATTGAAAACTTGTGACATGTTCCTCTGGGCCGGAGCACAAAAATACAGGTGTGTGCCTACGGC
>NW_027538093.1:0-212 GCF_008692635.1 Crocuta crocuta
GACATCTGCACCATGAATAGGCCAGGGTGCGACCTAGGGGCCAACGCACCACTCCGGGGACTGTCCCCAGAGGATCTCATCCGCTCCCAGGGTGCAAATGCCCCGCCCCCTCCAGGAGGGACCACCCAACCCCCTTCATGTCCAGCGCCCTCTCACGTGTCCCCAATTCGGGGTAAAAGGCAGGCGCAGCTGTGAATGCGGTGATGGACGGT
>NW_027538094.1:0-213 GCF_008692635.1 Crocuta crocuta
AAAAAAATAAAAAAATAAAGGAAGGACAGGTAAAATAAATAAATAAATAATAAAATAAAATAAAAATAAAAGGACAGGCATAGTGCCTTTACATATGTGTCACGCACACAAATGAAAGAGAGGTTTGATGTCTGCAGGGCCAGGCCTCAGGCCTCAGCAGGTCTCACGGGCCACACGCCTGTGGGGCCGGTGTCACTGGTGCTCATGACACGG
>NW_027538095.1:0-213 GCF_008692635.1 Crocuta crocuta
CTCTCTCTCTCAAAGTAAATAAATAAAACATAAACATTAAAAAAACAAGCAAGCAGGTGTTGTTTGGAAGCCCTGTGCGCGTGATACTGGGGCTGCTTCCCCGGGACTCCTTTAAGATCGCAGCTTCAGTTCGGAGCTGGTGCTGCCCTTGCCAAGCTGTAATTCTTTCCTCTACTGACAATACATTTCTGGTGTAGGACAGATTCGAAAGGT
>NW_027538096.1:0-213 GCF_008692635.1 Crocuta crocuta
AAAAAACAAATCAACTACTTGAGTAGGGTAGATCTCTGTAAAAGGCTTCTTTGCAATAAAGGCACCATATGGTTTGTACTAACTAGGTGTGCTTACTCTACTTTCAAGTTATGTTAACTTCTCCAAAAACCCCAGTGTTTGAGAAAGTATATTGCTTGTCTCAGCTAGTAATTCTTCATTCTAGTATGGTCAGAAGGAAAAATAAGCTATCAA
>NW_027538097.1:0-213 GCF_008692635.1 Crocuta crocuta
GAATGAAACTGGGCCACTTTCTTACACCATACACAAAAATAAACTGAAAATGTATGAAAGACCTAAATGTGAGACAGCAAACCATTAAAACCCTACAGAAGAAAACAGGCAACAACCTCTTTGACCTCAGCTACAGAATTTCTTGCTGGACACATCTCCAAAGGCAAGGGAAATAAATGCAAAAATGAACTATTGGGACCTCATCAAGATAAA
>NW_027538098.1:0-213 GCF_008692635.1 Crocuta crocuta
CCAGGGGGTGATGGGTAAACAAAGTGTGGTGGGAGCGTGCATTGGCACATGACTCCGCCTTCAGCAGGAAGGAAATTCTGACACCCGCTATGTGGGTGAACCTTGAGGACAGGATGCCAAGTGAAGTAAGCAAGTCACGGAAACAAATACTGCAGGATTCCACTTCTATGAAATGAAATATCTGGAGTAGGTGGACTCACAGAAGCAGAAGCA
>NW_027538099.1:0-213 GCF_008692635.1 Crocuta crocuta
AAAATGGATGAAAGACCTAAATGTAAGAAAGGAAGCCATCAAAATTCTCAAGGTGAAAGCAGGCAAAAACCTCTTTGACCTTAGAGACAGCAGTTTCTTACTCAACACAACTCCAGGGGAAAGGGAAACAAAAGCAAAAATGAACTATTGGAACCTGATCAAAAAAAAAAAAAAGCTTCTGCACAGCAAAGGAAACCATCAGCAAAACTAAAA
>NW_027538100.1:0-213 GCF_008692635.1 Crocuta crocuta
AGAAACAAACAACATAGAGACCAAAGAAACAATTGAACAGATAAACGAAACCAAAAGTTGGTTCTTTGAAAAAATAAACAAAATTGAGAAACCTCTAGCCAAGATTCTCAAAAAGAAAAGAGAGAGCACCCAAACAGACAAAGTCACGAATGAAAATGGATTTATTAAAACCAACCCCTCAGAAATACAGTCAATTATCAGGGAATACTATGA
>NW_027538101.1:0-213 GCF_008692635.1 Crocuta crocuta
AAACATCTGGCTGTGAGATCTGCCTGCTCTGGTCTTCGGTTTCCCTATCTGGGCACTAGGTGTACCCAGCGAGGGGCAGGGAGAGGTCCTCATCAGCTCTGACTCCAGAGAAGGGGACGTGACAGGTCCCTGTGGCTCGGGCTGGCAGGGCTCCGGGGAAGGGATGCGCGTGTCTCTCTACAGGTTCCGGGTCGTGGTCCTACCTCTCACTTG
>NW_027538102.1:0-213 GCF_008692635.1 Crocuta crocuta
AAACATTACATTGCACAAACAAGAAAGAAGCCCTTTGAATTTAGCGAAAAGTCACATGAGGAGCCTAATTTAGAGAAAGGCAATACCGCTTGCTCTATTGAAAATGCACTTAGCGACTGAAACCAGACTGGCCAGCCATTCTGATTTGTATATTAAGTGAACTGAAACGGATATCTTTATGCTCACAATAGTTAGGTCTCAGTCTAAGCAGGG
>NW_027538103.1:0-213 GCF_008692635.1 Crocuta crocuta
AAATCACTACGTAAATAACAGATACACAGCGAAGTGACCAGTCACGTCGCTTCTTTCAAAATCTGTCTATAATTGGTCACTGCGCGTCTGCTACTAGGCTTGCTCACAGGCAGCAAAGTGTGCGGTTTTGTTACCTTCTTGTCTCCAGTGGTAAACCCATGCGCTCATGTGCACAAATGCGTAGTCAAAGGAGGACACTAGGAAAGAAAGATA
>NW_027538104.1:0-213 GCF_008692635.1 Crocuta crocuta
TGCCTACACATTAATCTTTAGGGAAAATCATGGACACCGTCCAGACAGCAGAGATAATAAAAGCTGCTGACAGGCATTGGTCACCCAGCACATGAAACATATGAGCAAAGCATAAAGGACAAATAACAATATAATTCAAAAGAAAACATTTTGAAATCCTGTCAAATCGTTCCCTCATTTGTAGCAGTCCAGCCAAGAAAATAAATCAAAGCC
>NW_027538105.1:0-213 GCF_008692635.1 Crocuta crocuta
CTTTAAATATTTTTATCTACATCTCAATTTATTTTAATGTGTTATAATTTCATTTAGGTTTTCCTCCAGCAAGATCCAAGAAATGGTTAAATTTTCCAGTTTTTAAAAGGATCAGTTCTTTAATATCATATTCATTGATTAACTCAAATTCCTTAGGTTGACTGAAGACACACGTTAAGTCTCTAACCATTGTATAATTATGATTACCATTTG
>NW_027538106.1:0-213 GCF_008692635.1 Crocuta crocuta
AATATATATAGAAATATTTAGTAGAAATATAAATATTTATATATATACTTTTTCTGTATGTTTTATTCACTGCTGTGTTTACTCAGGGCCTATAAATATGCTGGCATAGAGTAGGCACTCAATAAATATTTGTTGAATTTTTCTAGGTCAGGTCCTTTTCTCTCTCTCTCTAAATGTACAAACATTTAATCTTGATTGTTGCTTAGGTCACTA
>NW_027538107.1:0-213 GCF_008692635.1 Crocuta crocuta
TCACTACCAAAATTCACACAGGACGATATAGAAAACCTGAACAGACCCAAAACAAGTGAGGAAATCAAATAGTGATAAAAAATGTCCCAACAAATAAGAGCGCTGGGTCAGATGACTTCCCTGGGGAATTCTACCACTCATTTAAAACAAAATTAATATCTATTTTTTTCAAGCTATTCCAGAAAATAGAAATTGAAGGAAAACTTCCAGACT
>NW_027538108.1:0-213 GCF_008692635.1 Crocuta crocuta
AATCCCAGATTTCAAAACATACTACAAAGCTACAGTGATCAAAACAGCATGGTACTGGTACAAAAACAGATCCACAGATCAATGGAACAGAATTGAAAGCCCAGAAATAAAACCACACATCTATGGACAGCTAATCTTTGACAAAGGAGCCAAGAACATACAATGGAGAAAGGAAAGTTTCTTCAACAGATGGTGTTGGGAAAACTGGACAGC
>NW_027538109.1:0-213 GCF_008692635.1 Crocuta crocuta
GCGTCTCCTCCATCCCCCGCCCTCCTCGGGTCCCTCCCCCAGGCCTCACCTGTCACCAGTAGCAGGACACGGTCACTGGGCGGTGATCGTATGGAGGGGGCCCCTCGTCTGTAGAGCTCACAGGTATAGACTCCAGCCTGCCTGTTTCTCAGGTCAGTGAGGTGGAATTCAGCCAGGCCCTCTGTGGAAGCCGGTGATGGTGAAGAATCCAAA
>NW_027538110.1:0-212 GCF_008692635.1 Crocuta crocuta
GCCGTCAGCACAGAGCCTGATGCGGGGCTTGAACCCACAAACCGTTGAGTTCATAACCTGAGCAGAAGTGAGATGCTTAACCGACTGAGCCACCCAGGCGCCCCTTGACAATAGCATTATATTCAGGCCTTATAAAATGAATAATGTGACAACATTACTATACCGAACTTCTAAAATTAATAACTCAATACCAGATGATGGGAGAAGGCTTA
>NW_027538111.1:0-212 GCF_008692635.1 Crocuta crocuta
CGGACGCTTAACCGACTAAGCCACCCAGGCGCCCCATTTTTTACTCTGATTTCTGTAACATCTATCCCTCAGTGTGAAAATGTGCAAGGACTCCAAGTCAACTTAGGGTTAAATACATATATAAAGTATATATGTAATATGATATATGTAATATATTTATATATGTCTACAAATTTATGTTTTATAGATTTATACTTTATATTATATTTATA
>NW_027538112.1:0-213 GCF_008692635.1 Crocuta crocuta
AAGAAAAAATATGCCTGTTTTGCTCCTATTTTACCATCTTTACCCTCGTGGATAATCTTCAAATTGTAAAGAGGAAAACAAACTTGATAGCAAACAGGCAAGGCCAGTTTAAAATGCTGCTTTAAAACTTCTTCCTTTAAAATGCTGCAATACAATATTTTTCCAAACAGGATCAACTGACAAACAAGATCTTTAACAAAATGATAATGTCCT
>NW_027538113.1:0-213 GCF_008692635.1 Crocuta crocuta
TGAGGTAGCCCTGGAGAAGAAAACAGACAGACAGACACACAAGGAGCAGAGGCACACAAACACACAGACAAAACCAACTAACCTGCAAACCGAGAGGGAATATGAAAAAGTTAAGAGAAACGACGGAGGAGGGACGGCGAATGATAGAAAATAAAAATACATAAAAGGGTCAAAAAGAAGAAAAGAAAAGGAAGAAAGAAGAAAACCGATGGA
>NW_027538114.1:0-213 GCF_008692635.1 Crocuta crocuta
TTCCCCACAAAGTAAGTGTCACAAGAAATATGGGGCCACAAAACTACCTTAATAAGATGTAAAGAACTTCCATGCTGCACCGTTCCAGTGAAATATGATCACTAGAATTAATTTTAAGGCAAATTATACTTCTGACACATAATCTTCATTCCTCCTCTGAAAGTGGAGGGTCCAAAAGTTCATTTAGTAGCTGATGGAGACCCTTTTAAAAAA
>NW_027538115.1:0-213 GCF_008692635.1 Crocuta crocuta
AGCAGTTCCAGTTTCATGTGACAGATGAAGAACTGAGGCAGTTCTGTACTTGGGGGCCCAAGAGGTCAATCCTTGATTGGGCTTAATTTCAACTACCTCCCTGCCCATCCCTGGCTCAGAAGCCCGTGTGTTCCTTTACCGTTCAGCTGCCTGTTATTTAGCTTCGTGTCCTAGAATGACAGAAGCTTGGGTTCTCAGAGGCCTGCAACATGG
>NW_027538116.1:0-213 GCF_008692635.1 Crocuta crocuta
AAGCCGCTCTGGTCGTAGGGGATGAGGCCCATGAAGATCTTCTTCTTGGACGAGTACAGGAGCATGAGGACGCGCACCTCGCAGGGCGCCGTGTGGGGGAAGTGCACGCAGCCAGCCTGGAGGGGGACGATGCGCCCGTCACCCCCCAAGGAGGGGGAAGTGGCGGCCCCTCACCCCACCAGGTTCCAGAAGCCCTGAAGGGGCTCTGGGCCC
>NW_027538117.1:0-213 GCF_008692635.1 Crocuta crocuta
AAGCTGAAACCAAAGCAGTAGAACCATTTTTAGTGACTTAAGCATTAAACCCCTTTCTCCAATGACTTGCCTGCATAAACCATTTTGTTTACAAATGACATCTTCATAATCATATTTCTGCCACCGCCTTGTGAAAGTCAAGATAAGACTTACAGTCATCTCAATTCTCAAGTGATAAAAATGTTATTTAAAAAACCGAATCTATGTCAAATA
>NW_027538118.1:0-212 GCF_008692635.1 Crocuta crocuta
AACCCAAATATCTATTGACTGATGAATGGATAAAGGAGATGTGTACACACACACACACACACACACACACACACTGGAATCCTACTTGGCGATCAAAAAGATGAAATCTTGCCATTTGCAGCAACGTGGGTGGAATTAGAGTGTATTATGCTAAGTGAAATAAGCCCGTCAGAAAAAGACAAATATCATATGATTTCACTCATATGTGGAAT
>NW_027538119.1:0-213 GCF_008692635.1 Crocuta crocuta
ACACCACCCTGTGGAAAACATTAGTCTTTTGACAGAAAATTCCCAGTAACTACTACATGCTGCTATAGTAGTACATGCAAATATGTGTGAGAACTCCCTTTTTTCCTCACCCTGGCTAAATCAAGTGCTTCAGACACAAAGAACATCTTTAGTTAATGTTTTTCAAGTATCATAAATTATTTATTTATTTTTTCTTTCATAGTTTATTGTCAA
>NW_027538120.1:0-213 GCF_008692635.1 Crocuta crocuta
ACACTTAACCAAGTGAGCAACCCAGGTGCCCCCAAAGTATTTTCTATTAATAGATATTTTAAAAGTTGTTATTCTGTTCATTACAATTCATGCATTTACCAAAGTATTCTATGATGTACATATTTTATAATAGAAAAATATTTGTTGAAAAAAAGCAGTTATACAACCATATATTAAGCACCTACTACATGCCACAACTATAATCAAACAATG
>NW_027538121.1:0-213 GCF_008692635.1 Crocuta crocuta
ACATCCAATATTTGTAAATTGGAAAGAATGCACTTTTCTTGCAAAAGCTGGGCAGCTTTTCTTTCTTTCCCCCTTTGTGGGAATCATGGGAAGCTTTGGATAACATGGCGGATGTGTGTTTGGTTACAGCAGTGGACGACGGATTGAGAGTGACTGCTAAAAGTTCCGCCTGAATTGCATGTTAAATGCATTGATTTTTACTATCGAATCGGA
>NW_027538122.1:0-213 GCF_008692635.1 Crocuta crocuta
ACCCATTATTTGGATCAACACTGAGCATCATCCAAGTTGGTAGGTCGGTTCTGGTTCATTCCTTTCCACTACGTGACCATATCGCTTTACCCATTCCCTTCCTGATACGTAGGTTGTATCGCTGTGCGTGTGCGCGTGCACATATGCATGCACTCTTATGAATAAAGCCCCTACAAACATCCCTGTACACGCCTCCTGATGTACATATGTAAG
>NW_027538123.1:0-213 GCF_008692635.1 Crocuta crocuta
ACCCTCTCATGCATGCAAGCTCCTCCCAGTAAATCCCAGGTGAGTATTTTGGAAGGAACCGGTGTGCCCCCTGAATGCCTCATCCGCAGGGTGACAGTTAGGAGGTGGGGCCTTTGGGAGGTGATGAAGTGGCGAGAGCAGCGTCCTTCTGAATGGGGACAGCTGCCTTCCTAAGAGAGATGATGTCTGTCTCCACCAGGGGAAGGTGGCCGT
>NW_027538124.1:0-213 GCF_008692635.1 Crocuta crocuta
ACCCTCTGTGTCATCAAACATGGAGCTCTGTGAGGAAGGAAGATAAGAAATTTGGTAGGAAAGGCTACCTAGCTGGGAGTCAGGATGTCTGAAGTTTCGTTGTTATTGGGTTTTTTTTCCTCTCCCTCTCCTAGTAACTGTCTCTGACATAAGGAGTAGCTTGTCTCCCTGACCAGATGGGGTATGAAATGAGAGATCTCAAAGATCTTTTCT
>NW_027538125.1:0-213 GCF_008692635.1 Crocuta crocuta
CTAGAGGAACCACCCACACGTGTCCTGGGTGCTCGGCCCGAGGCCGGCACAGCGCCCCTGAGCCCTCGTGGGCCTTCCTCTCATCCCTTGAACCCTGGTGGGTAGGGAGGGCTGTGCAGAGAGAGCAGAGGGCCCAGGACGGCAGAGGAGTGACCCAAAAGGTCTCGACTGGCAACAGGCAGCATTGCCCCAGTGCCAGAAGCGGGAGAGGAG
>NW_027538126.1:0-213 GCF_008692635.1 Crocuta crocuta
ACTAATTTGACAATAAAGTATTTGTAAAAAAATAAAAAATAAAAATAAATAAAAAATATATAAAATAAATAAAATAAAAATATCAGGGGCTCCTGGGTGGCTCAGTTGGTTGTCATCTGACTTCAGTTCTGGTCATGATCTTGAGGTTCGTGGGTTTGTGTCAGCTGGGTGCTGACAGCTCAGAGCTTGGAGCCTGCTTGGAATTCTGTGTCT
>NW_027538127.1:0-213 GCF_008692635.1 Crocuta crocuta
ACTAGAAAGGTGGATGAAAAATTATCCCCCCCCCACAGTGATTCTCTCTCCTCACAATAGGCCTAGTCGAGTTGATTCTGAGTCCTATCTATTACATAACAGGGCTGTGGGAGGTATCTAGGCGCCCGTGCTTGACCTGCGTGTGAGAATTCCAGTGGTGTTAGGGCTGCCAGATCAAATAGGGAAACCCAGCTACATTTGAATTTCAGAAAT
>NW_027538128.1:0-213 GCF_008692635.1 Crocuta crocuta
AATGGCACTCCAAGGTATACACCCAAAAGAATTAAAAGCAGGGACTCAGACACTTATATGGTGATGTTCTTGCAGCATTATTCACAACAGTCAAAACATAGCAACAACCCAAGTGTCTATTGACATGGCAATGAGAAAGAATGAAATCTGGTCACTTGTAGCAACACAGATGGAACTCAAGGATGTTATGCTAAGTGAAATAAGTCAGGCAGA
>NW_027538129.1:0-213 GCF_008692635.1 Crocuta crocuta
ACTTCAGCTCAGGTCATGGTCTCACGTTTCGTGGGTTCGAGCCCCACATTTGGCTCTCTGCTGTCAACATGGAGCCTGTTTGGTATCCTCCATTCCCCTCTCTGCCCTTCCCTGACTCACATGCACTCTCTCAAAAATAAACATTTAAAAACTAAAAAAATTTAAATTAAAATTACAGAAACATTGAACAAAGGGCAAATGTTATAAGGGATA
>NW_027538130.1:0-213 GCF_008692635.1 Crocuta crocuta
ACGGGAGCGTGAGCAAGGGAGGGCCAAAGACAGAGGGAGAGAGAACATCCCAAGCAGGCCCTTCGCTGTCTGTGCAGGGCCTGATGTGGAGCTCGAACTCCTGAACCGTGCGATCATGACCTGAGCCGAAATCAGGAGTCGGACGCTCAACCGTCTGAGCCCCCCAAGCCCCCCTGGAACTTCCAACCCGCTCATCACAGGGTGGGCTCCCCT
>NW_027538131.1:0-213 GCF_008692635.1 Crocuta crocuta
TCCCACAACCCTGGGATCATGACCTGAGCCAAAATCAAGAGTGAGCCACCCAAACATCCCAGGACAAAAGAAATTTTAATGATTTATGGGGAACAGTGTTAATAGGATGTAGAAAAGCTATTGTTTGGGTTGGGTTTTTTGTTTTTAATTTTTTTAATGTTTACTTTTTTTTTGAGAGAGAGAGAGAGAGACAGAGCACGAGTGGGGGAGGGG
>NW_027538132.1:0-213 GCF_008692635.1 Crocuta crocuta
ATACAATCAGATGAGTCCTTTAAAAGAGAGTCTAGGAGGTGGAGAGATTCTCCTTCTGGCTCTGAGGAAATAAGCTACCATGTTGGGAAAGGACCTGTCAGAGGGCTACATAGCAAGGAACTATGGATGGCTTCTAGGAGCCAAGAGCAGTCCCAGCTGACAGGTAGCAAGAGATCAGGACCTTAGTCTTACAAATCCAAGGGACTGAAATCT
>NW_027538133.1:0-213 GCF_008692635.1 Crocuta crocuta
AACAAAATGAAACAACACAAAATAAAAGGCATCTAAATTGGATGAGTAGAAGTCAAACTTTCAATCTTTGCAGATGATAGCATGCTCTACGTGGAAAACCAAAAGACTCCATCAAAAAACTGTTAGAGCTGAATTCATCATTTGACATGAATTCATCAAAGTCACAGGATACAGGGGCACCTGGGTGGCTCAGTTGGTTAAGCGTCCGACTTC
>NW_027538134.1:0-213 GCF_008692635.1 Crocuta crocuta
ATCCCAAAGGACATCCAGAAATGTTAACCCTTGTGACTTCCAGAGGCAGGACCTAGAGAGGGGGCGAGAGAATGGGACAGGATGAAAACTCTGATGTTAATGTCGATTCCATGATAGCATTAGATTTTGTAGGTGTGTGCTATCCTTGTAGTGCTGACTACCAAAATGTTTTCACAAAACCATCCCCTTCCAGATGCTGGCAGGAGACACTCA
>NW_027538135.1:0-213 GCF_008692635.1 Crocuta crocuta
ATCCTCCCCTGGGGCGGTCTCCCTGCCAACCACAGGTAACTTTTTACCACTGAGGCACCACTTTATGCCAAGCACTCACTGCGCCTAACCTTCCCACCAGGATGGTGACCTGCACCCTGCACGGGCAGGGGGCGTGTAAGCCAGCCCCACCACCGGCTTCCTTGGACCGCTCGCCCTCCCTCCTCAGGCCACAGACTCTGTGAGCCAGAACCT
>NW_027538136.1:0-213 GCF_008692635.1 Crocuta crocuta
ATATATATATATATATGTATATATATACATATATACATATATATATATACTTCAGTCTTTCAAAAAGAAGGAAATCCTGCCATTAGTAAAACATGGAGGAAACCTGAGGGCATTACACTAAGTGAAAGAGGCAGATAGAGAAAGACAAATACTGTATGATCTCTCTTACATGTGGAATCTAAGGAAAAAAAAGTCAAACTCCTAGAAACGGAG
>NW_027538137.1:0-213 GCF_008692635.1 Crocuta crocuta
ATGCACCCCCGCCACCCCCACCAACGAGGCTGGGGACGGCCCCGTCTGCGGGCGCCTCCGGGCCCGGGGCAGGGCGGGCTTAGCAGGTGCGCACCCTGAGCCCCTCGCCCCGCGCTCGCAGAGGGGAAAGTGGCCGCCGCTCCCCGGGAAGTTCCCGGCTTTCAGCGCCCGGACGGCAGCGGCGGCGGCGCCGGGCGACGCGCTCTCCTGCCC
>NW_027538138.1:0-213 GCF_008692635.1 Crocuta crocuta
ATCCATCCATCCATCCATCCATCCACCCATCCATCCATTCATCCACCCATCTGTCCATCCATCCATCAATATTTAACATATGTTTGGAACTTAAGTGTAATAGGACAAAAAGGCATGAACAATAAAATAACTGATTTATATAATTAAAATATATACTAAGTACTATAAAGGAAAGACCAGAGGTTTTTAGATGTAATAATGTGAAGCTCTACT
>NW_027538139.1:0-213 GCF_008692635.1 Crocuta crocuta
ATTCCCCAGCCAGACAGAGACCCAGCAAAAAAAGAGAACTACAGGTTAATATCCTTAATGAATACAGATGCAAAAATCCTCAAAAGATACTTGCAAATTGAATCCAACAGCCCATAAGAAGAATTATCCACCAAGATCAAGCGGGATTCATACCTGGGTTACAGGGCTGTTCAATATTCACAAATCAATCAGTGTGATACATCACATCAACAA
>NW_027538140.1:0-213 GCF_008692635.1 Crocuta crocuta
CTCAGGATGCTGCCCAGACAGAGCAGGTACTCTTTCCCGAGCCCCTGTGAGGGAAAGCACCCCCATCTGAGGGTGATTTGGGGGGTCCAGGAGGAAAGGGGGACAACAGATGCTCCTGTCCCAGCTCTCATCCAGCCTTGTATCACGAAGACCCCTTTGAAAGACGGAGAAACCAGGGGCGCCTGGGTGGCTTAGTTGGTTAAGCGTCCGACT
>NW_027538141.1:0-213 GCF_008692635.1 Crocuta crocuta
AGAAAAATGGTACATAAAATATGTTAAAAGAAGTGAGTGAAGAATATTTCAAAAGCCAAGTAAAGAGGTAATGACTTATATCATTTATTCGTTATTCCTCTGGGCATGTCTTACCTTTCAAACTAGAATCTAAGGCTGGGAGAAAAGAAATCACCTCTTGTAAGCAGAACATTCAAATGGCCCTAACACAGGTTAATTGTAAATAAGAATGCT
>NW_027538142.1:0-213 GCF_008692635.1 Crocuta crocuta
AGAATTTTACAGGGTTTAGGATGTTGGCATCAGAAATAGGACGGTGTAAGCAGAAGTGATCAAGCTGAAAATTAGGGAATGACTGGAGCAGACAGTGGTCTCTTTAGAGAATCCCTGAGGAGTTAGTATTGGCTCAGTTTGTCTATGGTCTCACTTTGGAAGGTATGGGTCTGAATAAACTGGTGCTGTATCTATAGTGGACATCATGGTTTC
>NW_027538143.1:0-213 GCF_008692635.1 Crocuta crocuta
AGCCAGCGAACATTTACTGAGCGCCTAATCTGTACCTGCCTAGGTGGTTGGCTGTAGAGGGCCGCACTGGGGCCGAATAAAATCCAGTCCTTCCCATAAAGGAATTCAGTGTTCAGTGGCAGAGAGAGATGAGTAAGCACGTTGAAAAAGCAAAGGAGTTCTGTGGTGCAGAGGTGGGGCATCTAATGCACCTGTTAGGGTTTGGGACGAGGC
>NW_027538144.1:0-213 GCF_008692635.1 Crocuta crocuta
TATCTGAAAACATTTTATTTTAATTGAGCTCATGTGTTGTTGTCCTGCTGGGTGATTGATACTCTGATGCATTTTGTTTGCTCCTTCTTCTGGTGTAACTGTTCTGGGGATGACTGATTGCTGATTACAATTGGCCAACATGACATCTCTGAATGCAGATCTAGGAAAATGTGCACACTACCTGCTCTCCCCAGCCAGTGTGAGCTCACCCAG
>NW_027538145.1:0-213 GCF_008692635.1 Crocuta crocuta
ACAACGGAGCAGAGAAGCTAAGTATCAACAATGGAGGGTCATGGAGGGTCTAGAGCTTCACTGCCTGGTTCCAGGCTGACCTCTTTCTCCTGTGTGGCTCAGGGTGTGTGGTCAGGACCCAGAAGGAGGGAGGGAAATACTTTAATGATGACCCAGGGAGCCAATGGGGTGGGGTGGCGTGGGAATTGGATGTGGTGGAAACGGTGGGTCCAC
>NW_027538146.1:0-213 GCF_008692635.1 Crocuta crocuta
AAAAAATGTTACAACTGTTGTTAAAGAAACATTTTTATTGGAATTGTCCAGGTTGGATGCAGTTACAGGCTGACTTTTGCCCCCCCACCCCCCCCGCCCCAGAATTCATGTATTGGAACCATAATACCCAGCCCCTCAAAATGTGACCCCGTTTGGAGATCGGGTACCAAAGAGGTACCAAAATTAAATGAGGCCCTAATCCAGCCTGCTTGG
>NW_027538147.1:0-213 GCF_008692635.1 Crocuta crocuta
ATGTCTTGTACGCTGGGTATTTTTCAAATTTTCGTCAAATGTCCCTTGAATGTCTTAAGTATGTGTTTTATGGAAGTACATCAAGTCAAGGGTTCATGCATTACATTTGGTCATTTAATCTTGGAATCGGTTTTGATGTGAATTTTAGTCGTTTAGTGACAAATACGTTTCTATTCCTTTCTCTCAAGATTCTGCCTTCTCTCTGACAGAACT
>NW_027538148.1:0-213 GCF_008692635.1 Crocuta crocuta
CCCTGCCATCCATCCACACCTCTCTGGCTGTAGGCTGCCTAGCAGGCCCCCCATCTGCAAGCACAAAACTCCCAGATCCGGGCCCAGGGTGCTCCACTTGTGTCCCCAGCCCGGTCATGGAGCGGTTTCAGACACAGGAAATCCACTGCCAATGGGCCTGGGCATCCCCATGGCCCTTAAATTGCCTCCATGCTCCTCCTCTCTTTCCCCATC
>NW_027538149.1:0-213 GCF_008692635.1 Crocuta crocuta
AGGCGTCTTTGTCCCAGGTCTCCTCACTCACCAATCAATCAGTAGGTAAGTCTACAAATATTTACTGAGCACTCGCACGGGCAAGGCCGAGTTCCTAGGACATTGCAGGGCACCCGGGCTGTGCATAGAGAACCGCACAACTTGCCGAGGAGGCGGGCCATTCACAGAAAGGACAAGGACTGGGCCAGGGAGGGACAGGCTGTGGGGGTCGGG
>NW_027538150.1:0-213 GCF_008692635.1 Crocuta crocuta
TGAGCTTCCCAATAGTCATTTCAACAGCTGGGTTTCATCACAACAGAGATGGCAGGCGAGGCAGAAGAATTCCAAATATGAAACTGATTGCTCCCCATTCAGTACACTTTACTCTCATTTCTTAATATCTATGGGAAGCCAATCCTAAGGCCTAAAGCCTTGCAGAAGGTCCGGCCAAGGGCATTCTTCACCTCATTATTTCTCAGGCTATAG
>NW_027538151.1:0-210 GCF_008692635.1 Crocuta crocuta
TTAACCCTCACAAGGCTGGAGAAGTGGGATTTGAAATAATTTACTCGGATTCCCATGGACAATGGTCTTGAACTCACTAATAATATAAATTAGTCAAATCGTGGCTATGTGTGTGTGTGTGTGTGTGTGTGTGTGTGTGTGATTTTAGACCATCAGTCATTTTAGTCACAAAATGTTGAGATGTTTTAGGTACTTGGCTAAGGTAAACCA
>NW_027538152.1:0-213 GCF_008692635.1 Crocuta crocuta
TCAAGACTAAATGAGCAACTACCATAGAGGGAGCAGCGGCATCGCGGGCATTTAGCCCAGAGAAACGAAAACCTACTCTCAGGCAAACACCTCTGCAGTACGTCCATTGCAGCTGTATTTGTAACAGCCCAGGATGCAGACGATACAGGTGCCCTTCCAGGGCTGACGGTCCATCGGTGGTCCATCCACACCACGGACGCCGCAGGGCAGCAA
>NW_027538153.1:0-213 GCF_008692635.1 Crocuta crocuta
CAAATTTGACCATAGAAGTATATACCCGTACTTCTAACGCTCATGGGGCTCAGTTAGTGAAGAATTTCCAAAACTGAAATTCCAGTTGTTATATACCTACCTCTACAAGGGAAAAAAATAAACCAATAAAAATACTAATTTCAAATTACTTGTAGCAAATAAAAATTATAAACTACATGTAAAAATTATCATGAATATAATCCATGTTCCAAA
>NW_027538154.1:0-213 GCF_008692635.1 Crocuta crocuta
CAACCCACTCATGTGACCCTAGTGAGTGCAACAGAGACAAGAGACGAATTCAACGACATGGACGACCCCCAGAGGTCATTCTGAGCGGGAGATGCCGGCCACACACGATCACCCCCTCTAGGACTCCACTGCCAGGGGATTCTGGACTGACAGTGAGCAGGTCAGGGTCGGGGCTGGGGGGGTGAGGGGGTTGGGGGAGGGGTTGGGAGAGGG
>NW_027538155.1:0-213 GCF_008692635.1 Crocuta crocuta
CACATATATTTATATATATTAAATATATATGTATTTAACACATATATAAAATATATGTATTTAACATATATATTTAATATATATTTATAAATATAATATAAATATATTTGTATCTATAAATTTATAAATATAAATATATTTAACATATAAATATATATTTAACCTGTGTTATATATACTTAAATATATACATATACCTATATATATATATATA
>NW_027538156.1:0-213 GCF_008692635.1 Crocuta crocuta
CACCCCTAGACCACAGCAGAGTCAGGCCTGTTCTGGGTCCTTACTCTTTTTCTCCCCTTTGTCCCAGGCGACGCCGGCCTCCTTCACCTGGGCCGTGATGCCCAGCATCATGGACACGGCCAGCACGTCAGTGACCTGCACCACAAAGCGCTCCTGCAAGCACAGCAGGTCTGCGTCCTGGAGGGGCCTGTGCCCAGCTGCCTCAGCCCAGGG
>NW_027538157.1:0-213 GCF_008692635.1 Crocuta crocuta
CACCGGCCTTCTGCCCCCGCGCGCCGGCCGCCCCAAGCCCTGTCCAGCTCCCCCTCGCTGTGCTTCCTTTGCTTGTGCATCGTTCCACGGAGGCGGGGGCCGGGTCCCCAGCAGGAGACCATGACCTTCCCCACACGGGGCGGGACTACGGCACTAGGGGTAGATTCCATAGAGGGAGCAGGTCCCGGAGCTAGAGGTCACTCGGGGCGCCTG
>NW_027538158.1:0-213 GCF_008692635.1 Crocuta crocuta
CACTGAAATTATGGGTCATATGTGGATATAATTTGATATATATTACATATTTGATATATAATTTGAAATGAGTACCAACCATTCTCATTTTCTTTCCTGACTCTATATTCTTTTTTCTACCTTGCTGTTCTCTCTATCACTTGTCAAGAATACAGTTTTTCAAGCATTACCATTCATTTTCCCCTAGTCCCCAGACTTCCCTCCACATTCCAG
>NW_027538159.1:0-213 GCF_008692635.1 Crocuta crocuta
TTCACAGTGTGTCATTTTCAGCTTCCTAAGATGGGAAAGATATATACACAGTAAAGATCAAGGTCCAGAAATTCTGCCTTTTTACATCCCAGCACGCTCGAAGGCCTATTCAAATATGCCTTGCTCCACCTCTCCCATAAATGCACAAACTGACAACACCATCAGAGAAATGAAGCGAACACCCCATTTAAGTTAAAGAAAATTCAACCTCTG
>NW_027538160.1:0-213 GCF_008692635.1 Crocuta crocuta
GGTCTTATTTTCTAGATCTATTCCTACCCCCTACATCTTTTAATGAGAGCATTTATTCCATTTACATTGAGAGTGATTATTGATACATATGAATTTAGTGTCATTGTATGTCTTGATTTGTTGCTGTTTCTGGAGATTTATTCTGATTCTTTCTAGACTTTTTCTCACTCAAAGAGTTCCCTCTAGTATTTTTTGTAGGGCTGGTAGAGTGGA
>NW_027538161.1:0-213 GCF_008692635.1 Crocuta crocuta
CATCACACTAGTATCATTGGACCATTGATGGGTAAACAATCAGATAGCCAGAGCTTCTCTAGAGGCTATATGGACTCCATATAATCTCATATTATTTTGGGATGGCTGTGAACAAGGTGACCTTCCTTAGGCCTTCTGGGATAACTGCAGAGAAGGTGGAGTTAAGTATGACACTCCTCATTCACGATTTTACATATTTACAGTTTTAGTTTC
>NW_027538162.1:0-213 GCF_008692635.1 Crocuta crocuta
ACACACACCACCTAACCAACTACAGCATACTGAAATCCCACCATTAAAGCTTGTCTCTTGGTCTGCTGAAGTTCTGCTCTCTCTGAGGACAAGAATCTGGGGTACTTGAGAGTGCATTGAGAGGGAGATGGTGAGGACTGGGGGACAGGAAGGAGCCAGACCCCACTTTGCCACCTGACACTCTGGCCCAGCAGGTGGCTGGTGGGAGGGGAG
>NW_027538163.1:0-213 GCF_008692635.1 Crocuta crocuta
GTAGGACTTGTGGCTGGTGTTCTCGGCCATGCCCTTGCCCCAGAAGTCGTTGGTGAAGACGCCCCAGCGGAGGGGGGCGCCGGGCCGCACGTCGGGGTTGTTCACGATCGCCCACACGTCGTCGTGCACGAACTCGCCCTGCAGGGAGCGGCCGTAGCACAGGCAGCTCGCCCCGGCCAGCAGCGCCGCGGCCCCGGCCGGCGCGAGTCCGCA
>NW_027538164.1:0-213 GCF_008692635.1 Crocuta crocuta
CTTTCACAGTTTCTCCACGATAATTGGAGTTGGTGTTGGAGCTGGAGCCTACATCCTGTCACGATATGCTGTAAGAAAAACAAAGACAAAAAAACAAAAGCAACCCAGACAAGGTTTAAGGCTCATGGCAGACTGATTAGGAGAGTATTGTTTAGTGTGTGTTCGTGGGAGGGGGTGGGGGTGGGGGAGAGGTCCCACAGGACCCTAAGACTG
>NW_027538165.1:0-213 GCF_008692635.1 Crocuta crocuta
CCAGGTGCCCCTAGGACTTACTCATCTTAACTGAGATTTTCCACCCTTGACCAATATCCCCTGCTTCCCTGTCCCCAAAGCTGCACCCCCAGAGTGAAGGGGACAGCTCTCTGTGGACATCTCCACCAGCCCTGCGTTCACGGCTTCCCCCGTTGCTGGGCAGAGTGCGCGGTGACCTCAACCCAGCGCTGCGCTGCCGGGGGTCTGTTAGGG
>NW_027538166.1:0-213 GCF_008692635.1 Crocuta crocuta
GGGCTGGTGGGAGGCAGTGTGGAACGACCCCTGCTGTCACAGCGGCACCCAGACCTCACCTAAGACCCCAGCAGAGGCAGCCGAGCCAGCAAAGGTGCCGCAGGGTGAAGGGGACCCTGGATGCCGGAGCCCGCGCTGCTCCCCTTCGCAGGGAGACGGCCAGAGACCCCGGGGCGGCAGTGAGACAGGTGTTGTCCTGGAAACCTGTTCACG
>NW_027538167.1:0-213 GCF_008692635.1 Crocuta crocuta
CCCCTGGGGCAAGTCTGACAAGGGGAATGTGGTGCAGATCACAGCCTCCACCCACCCTCTGCTGGGTGCCCCCTGCACATCCACATGGGATGGCCCTGTCTACACTTCCTACTGTGCGCAGAGGGGGGAAAGGGCAGCTTTTCCTTGAGTCATGTACAGCTTCCAGTCCACAAGTTTTCAGCGCTCAGAAGACTGCCTCATCTGGCCCAAGAA
>NW_027538168.1:0-213 GCF_008692635.1 Crocuta crocuta
CCACCTTTCCTCCCAGGGCTTGTGCTCATGTGTGCTCCAGCCATGACTGACACTTGCTGTCCCTCATGAATATACTCAGACCATCTCATTCCCTACATTTTCAATATTTCTTAGTGGCTAAATGACCTTCCTCTGATACAACGTCCACTCTCCTTTGCTTCCTGCATCCAGAATACCCAGTTCATCTCCTCAGCAAAGCCTTCCAGGTTTTCC
>NW_027538169.1:0-213 GCF_008692635.1 Crocuta crocuta
CCCCGCGCCCGGCGACCCCACTCCCGGAGACGTCACTCCCGGAGACCTCGCACCCGGAGACCCCGCACCCGGAGACCTCACACCCGGAGACCCCGCACCCAGAGGCCCAGGCCGCGCCCCACAGCCCCAGACCTTGCACTCAGCCCCACACGCAGCTACCCTGAGACCCCGCACCAGGGGACCCCAGCCAGCGGGCAGACTCACCGGCGGCGG
>NW_027538170.1:0-213 GCF_008692635.1 Crocuta crocuta
CCCTGCGTTGCAGCTCGTCTGTCGCACAAGTGCTGCTTCCTCTGCTCCCTGTGCTGGGCGGACCCGCGCCTCACTGAACACCTCAAACCCGCTGTCTCCCCAGAACTGTAAGGGCGTCACGGCTGACGTGCCTTGCCTGCTTGCCCTCTTTGGCTTTCTGTGTTTGGATTTGCTCTCCGTGTTCCCTTTGATTTCTGTCCTAGTGACTTGAGC
>NW_027538171.1:0-213 GCF_008692635.1 Crocuta crocuta
CCTCACAATGAATCTAGAGACTTTGTTTTACTACATTATACTCCTATTTTCCTAGCTCACTTACTCAAGCATGTCTTCGAAATAATTTTCCTAATTGATGCCACTAATTCATTCTCTCATCTATATTCGCTCTGTCCAATAGTTTCTGTCCTCTTTGTTCTCTCCTAGGTAACTTAGATTTGATAGTCTTTCATTAGAACCATTCTGTTACAA
>NW_027538172.1:0-213 GCF_008692635.1 Crocuta crocuta
CCTGCCGCTACTGCGAGAAGGTGTTCGCCCTGGCCGAGTACCGAACCAAGCACGAGGTGTGGCACACTGGGGAGCGCAGGTGAGCCGGGGTCCCGGAGGTCGGGGCGCGGGCGCGCGCAGGGACCGCGGACCAGGGAAGGAGCGGGCCGAGAGTCAGCGAGAGGCCGGCCTGCTCCCCCCCTCAGCCCCTGCTCGCCTGCTCTGTGTCCCTCG
>NW_027538173.1:0-213 GCF_008692635.1 Crocuta crocuta
GTAAAGAAAAGCAAAACGAAACTACAATGAGATATCACCTCACACCTGTAACAATGGCTAAAATTAAAACACACACACACACACACACACAAGTGTTGGAGAGGATATGGAGAAAAAGGAACCTTCATGCACTGTTGATAGGGATGCAAACTGGTGTCGCAACTCTGTGAAACAGTATGAAAATTCCTCAAAAAGTTAAAAATAAAACTACTC
>NW_027538174.1:0-213 GCF_008692635.1 Crocuta crocuta
AAATCAAGAGTTGGACACTTAACCGACTGAACCACCCAGGTGCCCCCCAAATTCTGCATTTTTATAAAGCTTGATAAAAAATAGTATTTCAAACACTGTAGTCACCAAAAGTATACAGTTATCCAAAATGCACACACTTCACTTGGCACCTCCAAGTGCCTGGTCTATTTTGTGTTTTTTTTTTTTTTAATAGTTTATTGTCAAATTAGTTTC
>NW_027538175.1:0-213 GCF_008692635.1 Crocuta crocuta
CTTCTGGTGGCGGCCAGCTCTCTGCACGCCAGCCGGGCCGCGGGGTCCGGCCGAGCAGGAGGGAGCCTGTGGGCGGGGCCCGGCCTTGCTCCTCAGGGTCCGGCCTCGGACCGCTCGCTCCCTCACTTGCTCGGCTTTGGCCCCGGCCCGCGTTCGGGGACGCACCCAGTACCTTCCTCCTGGAACTGGAGTCCTGTGTCTTCCTGCTGCTCA
>NW_027538176.1:0-213 GCF_008692635.1 Crocuta crocuta
AAAAACCAACTCTTGGTTTCATTGATTTGTTCAACTGTTTTTTTGTTTTCTATTTTGTTTATTTCTGCGTGGGTTTTATTATTTCTACTCTCCTTCTGGTTTTGGGGTGCTTTTGTTGCTCTCCTTCTAGTTGCTTTAGGTGCGTGGTTAGATTTTGTACTTGTACTTTTTCTAATTTCTTGAAATAAGCCTGAAGTGCAATGTACTTTCCTC
>NW_027538177.1:0-213 GCF_008692635.1 Crocuta crocuta
GTGGGTATTTGGCATTGTGTTTTGTTTCTTTGGACAGCAGGTACTAAATGCACAGACCAAACAGTTAAATTATCATGAAAGCCTTCACTGCTGGACCAAGGGATATCCTAAATTATTTATAAATGGCACTTTCTTGGGGCGCCTGGGTGGCTCAGTTGGTTGAACATTCAATTTTGGCTCAGGTCATGATCTCACAGCTTGTGAGTTTGAGTC
>NW_027538178.1:0-213 GCF_008692635.1 Crocuta crocuta
CTGCTACTGGCCTTTAGAAAAGGGCAAGAAATAAATCTTAAGTCTCTGTTCAGAAAAGTGCCAACAGAAAGTCCCCGTATTGTGCTGGGAAATGCAAGGTAAGTAAAACACAAACATGCCTTTAAGAAATCAAATATGGACGTTAGTGTATGAGACTGGGCCATTCCCAGACTGGAGACATTCCATGGTGGTCCAGTCCAAATGCGTCATTCA
>NW_027538179.1:0-213 GCF_008692635.1 Crocuta crocuta
AGTTGATGAATAGTACTTCCTCTCTTGGAACCTCTTGGAACCTTAGAATTCCAGCTTGTGGAGTGAGTTTCAGCTTCTGACGCCTCCCCTCCATTTTGTTTTTCTTGTCCTGGAGAGAGATTTTGTCTGGCCGGTGGCTGGAGTTATCAGTAGCCAATGGTATTCAGTGTCGGGCATGAATCAATATGTGTGGTGCAAGGGATAGGCTAGAGC
>NW_027538180.1:0-213 GCF_008692635.1 Crocuta crocuta
TGGTTCAGGAGTTCCAGCCCCATGTCAGGCTCTGTGCTGACAGCTTGGAACCTGGAGGCTGCTTCATATGCCGTGTCTCCCTCTCTCTCTGCCGCTCCCCCACTCGCTCTCTGCTTCTCTCTCTCTCCCATCCAAGTACTAACCAGACCCGACCCTGCTTAGCTTCCAAGATTAGACGAGATCGGGCGCGTTCAGGGTGGTATGGCCGTAGAC
>NW_027538181.1:0-213 GCF_008692635.1 Crocuta crocuta
CTTTGGCTCAGGTCAGGATCTCGTGGTTTGTGAGTTCAAGCCCCGGGTTGGGCTCTATGCTGACAGCTCATAGCCTGGAGGCTGCTCTTTATTCTGTGTCTCCCTTTCTCTCTGCCCTTCCCTTGATCACGCTCTGTCTGTCTCTCTCTCAAAAATAAATAAGCATTAAAAAATTTTAATAATAAAAAAATCTCTCAACAAACAAATGTCCAG
>NW_027538182.1:0-213 GCF_008692635.1 Crocuta crocuta
TAGCTCCATATTGGGTACTTGGTAGGCATTTGACAAAAGCTAGTCGAGTGAAGAAATATGTGGTCTGAAGCCGGTGAAGTCTCTTAATAGCTCTTTATCACTAGAATCATACTGTTTACAGTGTACTTTCTCATGCTATTTTATTTTACATTTGCAACCACGGAGTTAAATATTCATATGAAGAAGCTGAGGCTCAGATTAACTGGAATAACC
>NW_027538183.1:0-213 GCF_008692635.1 Crocuta crocuta
GGGGGAAAAACTTTTCAAAAAACTAAATAAAATTCTATCATTTCATTCCTTAAGATTCCTTTATGGCTTTTTATCAATCATAAAAGTAATCTAACTGCTGATATGCCTGGAAAATAACCTGAGTAATCTCATATCCAGGCTTAGTTCATAAAATTCTCGCACATCTGGAGTAGTATCTGCTTACCCTGATTTTTCTCAAATATTGTTCTGTTA
>NW_027538184.1:0-213 GCF_008692635.1 Crocuta crocuta
TCCTTGGTCTCCTTTTCTCTCTGCTTACCCCTCCTTTCCTCTCCTCTCCTCCCTTCCTTTCCCTTCCTTTCCTCCCCCCTCCCCTCCCTCTCTCCTCTCCTCTCCCCCTCTCCTCCCCCCTCCTCTCCTCTCTTCTCTGTCTGTCTCAAAAAATAAATAAACATTTTTAAAAAATTGGCAGAAGACATGAGCAGACATTTCTCCAAAGAAACA
>NW_027538185.1:0-213 GCF_008692635.1 Crocuta crocuta
GAGCAGGGCTGGGGGACACAATTGAGGCCATTTCTTTGAAAAAAGCGAATGACTTAAAAAGTAATCTTTTTCAGGTCACCGGGGTGATTCAGTCAGTTGAGTATCCACACACTTGATTTTGGCTCAAAACGGATCTCAGGATAGTGGGACAGAGCCAGAGAGATCTCTCTCTCCCCCTCTCCCTCTGCCCCACCCCTCCCCCTTCCTCTCCCC
>NW_027538186.1:0-213 GCF_008692635.1 Crocuta crocuta
TTAATTGTGATCGTGGGGGAAACATCCTAGTTCCCAGGTGCCGAGAATTCCAGATGTTTTGCTAAAACTAATATTGCTGCCCTTTTTTTCTTTTTTCTTTTTTTTTATTGCATGAAACGCTCTTTACAGTATTGTTATAATGCTTACTCTGAAAGAAAAATTAGACAATCTTTTAAGATTATTTTAAGAGTAGACATAGCTTAAAAATGGAAA
>NW_027538187.1:0-213 GCF_008692635.1 Crocuta crocuta
TTACCCAAGGTCCCCAGCCTCTTGCAGCGCCCTTAGTGGCTCTGGGTTTTTTTTTTGTGGCACCCACCCCCCAACCAGGCCACAACCTCTGTGTCTCTGTTCATTAAGTATGTCCAGATGGCCGTTTATATTCTAGAAACCTTGGCGTTTGAGAAAATGGGGTGCGCGCATCAGAAGGGAAAGCAGTTACTTTTTGTTGTGTCCTGAGTTGCA
>NW_027538188.1:0-213 GCF_008692635.1 Crocuta crocuta
CTATTTACAGAACATAGAGAATAAGCAGAATCGATATTCATAAATAATTTTTTTTCTTACCATGTTAGAGTCCCTAAAACTCAAGAGAGAACCCATTTTCTCCTAGTCTGCCCTCTCTGTATCTTTCATGCGAGTCCATTCCTGCCTCCTCGCCACCCCCACCCCCCCCACACACACACACATACACAGTAATCCCTAAAATCTTTTGAATCA
>NW_027538189.1:0-213 GCF_008692635.1 Crocuta crocuta
TTTGTTTTAGATTCCACATATAAATAAGCTTATACAGTATTTGTCATTTTTCATGGGAGTTATTTCACTTAGCATAATGTCTTCAAGGTCCATCCAGGTTGCTGCTAATGGTAGGATTTCCTAATTTTTTCTGGTTCAATAATATTCACATGTGAACAATGTGAACATAAACACTTATGTTATTTTCATGTCTTGGATATTCTAAATAATGCT
>NW_027538190.1:0-213 GCF_008692635.1 Crocuta crocuta
TTGCTTCGCAATAAAAGAACAAAGATGGCGCATAATACTGGCACGAGCGGCCCTTGCATACGTGTCCATGGATATTAATTTAAAAATCAAACCTATGCCCCCTCCGCCTGGAGCAGGCGGCTGGCGGCCGTGCAGCCGGAGAGGAGGCGCAGCGGGGCTCGGGCGCAGGCAGGGGCCACAAAGGGCGCCCAGGCCACCGGCCCGCACCCCCGC
>NW_027538191.1:0-213 GCF_008692635.1 Crocuta crocuta
TGACATTTAAAACTGTCCCACAACTGTCCCAATAATAGACAAGGCATACTTCTTTAACAGAGAAAAAGCAAATGCCAGGATGAAATAAAAATCAAATGACCTCAACAAACAAAAAGATAAATGTCAGAAACATCCCAATATCCTTTATATAGATAAATGAGATTAGCATCACAAAGCTGTCTATAAAAATGAGATTAGCATCACAAAGCTGTC
>NW_027538192.1:0-213 GCF_008692635.1 Crocuta crocuta
TCAGAGAAAGACAGATATTACATGATTTCACTCATATGTGGAATTAGTGAAATTTAGCAGAAGACCATAGGGGAAGAGAAGGTAAAATAAATTACAAACAGAGAAGGAGGCAAACTGTAAGAGACTCTTTTTTTTCTTATAATATTTTATTTTATTTTATTTTTTAATTTTTTTTTATAAATAGTTTATTGTCAGGTTGGTTTCCATATAACA
>NW_027538193.1:0-213 GCF_008692635.1 Crocuta crocuta
CACTTGGTGTCTGCAGGCAGCCTGTGATTTCCATCGGGTGCCCAAAGCATCAGACACTATGGTTTTCAGTCCACTGTCACTCTGCATTCTTAGCGGCAATCCAAACCTAGGAACGATCTTGCTTAAAAGCATGTTGACGGTTTCTGAGGCTTCTCTGAATGGCACGGACAAGCTTCCACCCTGTTTGTAAAGGTGTCTGCACATAGAAGCAAA
>NW_027538194.1:0-213 GCF_008692635.1 Crocuta crocuta
ACAGAGACAGAAGGACATGAAGAGGAGAAACATCAGAATTTGCAGGGATTTCTGCAGCATTCTCACACAAGTTTTGTCTAGCAGTTTGGGGACTTGAAAGAGAGAAAACTAAAAGGTGAATTGATCCAGACCTGGGCAAATTGATGACAACAATTAAAAAGCAGAGTACACACCCGAAAAACTAATAATCCAGTGAAGAAATGGGCAGAAGAC
>NW_027538195.1:0-213 GCF_008692635.1 Crocuta crocuta
GAAAGACAAGTCAGAAGATATTCAGACCGAAGATATTCAGGAGTGCAATAAAACTGGATAACGCATACAGAAATCTAACATACGTGCAACTGGAGCTTTAGTGATAGGAGAAAAAGAATGGAACAAATCAGCATTTGAGAAGATAATGACCAAGCATTTCCCCAAACGGAAGAAAGCACCATGCTACAGATGACTTAAACTCTATGAACTCAC
>NW_027538196.1:0-213 GCF_008692635.1 Crocuta crocuta
GTGAGAAATTAGGACTTCTCTTTCATTCTTGGTTTAATAGATAATTTGGCAAGCTCCTTCAAAACTTTAAGTGAATATAATCTTTTATCAAATGGTTCTACTTTTATTTATTTTAAAAATTTATTTATTTTCAGAGAGAGAGAGAGAGGGAGAGACAGAACGAGTGGAGGAGGAGCAGATGGAGAGGAAGAAAGAGAATCCCATGCAGGCTCC
>NW_027538197.1:0-214 GCF_008692635.1 Crocuta crocuta
AGACCACTGTACTTCCTTAACTGAGGAATGGCCCTAAGTACCTTTAAAACTCCTGGGCCAGGAGAAAACCTCAGATCCATCATTTGGACAAGAGTCTGCTTCTCCCCAAGGACTCATAATTCTTTCCAATAAAAACACTTCTCTTGAGTAAAAGCATTTGGAGTGATGAACAGCTGAACTTGGGTTAAGGTAAAAAATTTGGCGAGCCAGGCTG
>NW_027538198.1:0-214 GCF_008692635.1 Crocuta crocuta
CTACGAGTAGGGAAATAAAATAACCAAAGTCTCAACAAGAGAAACTAAAAGACACCATTCAAAGAACACTTCCTGAACTGACAGGCCCTGGGTACTCAAAGAGCCCTCTTTAATACAGAAGCCCCCCTAGGGGCAGAGTGCATAACAAGCTTTTAAAATTAACAAGAGATAACCAAAATGACAAAACGGAAGAACTCTCCTCCAAAGAAATTCC
>NW_027538199.1:0-214 GCF_008692635.1 Crocuta crocuta
TAAATGAAATAAAAACTAAACAACAACAACTACAACAATAGAACAGATCAATGTTAGCACTAGTTGGTTCTTTGGAGAAATTAATAAAATTGATAAACACCTAGTGACACATATCAAATAGAAAGGAAAAAAAGACCAAAATAAATAAAATTAGAAATGAAATAGGAGAAAAAAATATGTAATACCACAGAAATAAAAACAATTAAAAGAGAAT
>NW_027538200.1:0-214 GCF_008692635.1 Crocuta crocuta
TATCCCTCTCTGTCTAGATGTGCTCTTGCTACTGGACTTTCCTCCCTGGTTTCCACTCCCAGGTAAGTTAGGAATTCAAATGCTCCCTGAGGAAACCGCCTACGGCATTTAGCAATTCTGAGGCCTGCCCCCCTCTAAATGCCAACCAGGTGCTTGCCCTTTGCCTTCTCCCAGGGGACCCCAACCCTGTAGTTTTCAGGACAGCCACAAGGTG
>NW_027538201.1:0-214 GCF_008692635.1 Crocuta crocuta
TCACTCATATGTGGATCTTGAGAAACTTAACAAAAGACCATGGGGAAAGATAAGGGGAAAAAATGAAAGTTACAAACAGAAAGGGAGGGAGGCAAACCATAAGAGACTCTAAATACAGAGAGAAAACTGAGGGTTGTTGGGGGTGGGGGGAAAGGGGAAATTGTGTGATGGGTATTGAGAAGGGCACTTGTTGGGATGAGCACTGAGAGCCATT
>NW_027538202.1:0-214 GCF_008692635.1 Crocuta crocuta
TTATAGGGCTGGTTCAATATTTGCAAATCAATCAATGTGATACATAAAACAAAAGATAGAAACCATATGATCCTGTCGATAGATGCAGAAAGAGCAATTGACAAAATACAGCATCCCTTCTTTTTAAAGACCCTAGAGAAAGTCTGGATACAAGGAAATTACATAAACGTCATAAAAGTCATCTATGAGAAGCCCTCAGCTAACATCATCCTCA
>NW_027538203.1:0-214 GCF_008692635.1 Crocuta crocuta
AATTTAACAAACTGAAAAACAGTGACTGCTTCGATCCCATCAGAAACTGAGGTCACAAAACACCACAAAGTACCACAAAGGAGGTATGGAGAGCACGAGATAGGAGAATAGAGAACAAAGATTGAGAATAGCTTACTGAGCACAGAAGCCACTGGAGCTGGTAACTAGGAACAATTAAATCATAAGTGATGTACTCCTGGAGGCTAGGGTGAAA
>NW_027538204.1:0-214 GCF_008692635.1 Crocuta crocuta
AACAAAATATAATATATATATAACAAAAGAAAATATTTATCAAAATTCTCATACTTGTATTTATTTTTTTAATTTTTAATGTTTAATTTTGAGAGAGAGAGAGACAGAAAGAGAGAGAGAAAGAGAGAGAGAGAAGGAGAGGGAGTGGGGGAGGGGTAGAAAGAGAGGGGGATACAGAATTAAGAGCAGGCTCCAGGCTCGGGGCTGACAGCAA
>NW_027538205.1:0-214 GCF_008692635.1 Crocuta crocuta
TTGAGAGAGAGAGAAAGCAAAGGAGGGGCAGAGATGGGGGGGTGCAGAAGATCTGAGGCCGGCTCTCAGCAGAGCACAGAGCACGATGTGGGGCTTAAACTCCAAAACCATGAGATCAGGACCTGAACCAAAGTGAGACACTTAACCAACGGAACCACCCAGGTGCCCACAGAATGTCGGACTCTTGATTTAATGTCAGATAATGATCTCACAG
>NW_027538206.1:0-214 GCF_008692635.1 Crocuta crocuta
TCTCTCTCTCAGAAATAAATAAAACGTTAAAAAAAATTTTAAAAATATCTCCAACAAAGAAGAGCCCTGAGCCATATGGCTTCCCTGAGGAATTCTACCAGACATTTAAAATAGAGTTGATACCCATTCTTCTCAAGCTATTCCTAAAAGTAGAAATCGAAGGAAAACGTCCGGACTCATTTTATGAAGCCAGCATCACTTTGATTCCCAAGCC
>NW_027538207.1:0-214 GCF_008692635.1 Crocuta crocuta
TCTCAGATAACAATGCAAGATCCTACCAATTTTCTCCCTGGTCATCTCACATGAAGGTGACTTTTGTTGGGAAAAGACAACGGAGAGACAGTGCAGCAGAAAGGGCTCTTTTACTTGGCTTCATGGCATTTTTTCTCCTTTGGCTGCTATGGTTTGGTTGCCAGTTGCATGCTTGCAGGAAATCCTGTGTATTCGTCCTACAGTAATTTCTTGT
>NW_027538208.1:0-214 GCF_008692635.1 Crocuta crocuta
AATCTCATGATAAAACTTTCCTGGATGTAGAGTTACTTCTTATGAATGAGCAAAGAAAGTGGTTTCTTGAGTGGTTTCTTCAACTCCTGTGTGTAAAATTTGTTGAAATACAAAGATTTAGAATATTATATAAACTAAGTTGATAAACCAGTGCAAAGTTTGAGAGGATTGATTGTAGTTTGGAAGTTAAACTGTGGGTCAAATGCTATCAAGA
>NW_027538209.1:0-214 GCF_008692635.1 Crocuta crocuta
AATAATATGGAGTATAAAATACATAAAAGGGTCAAAAAGAGGAAAGGAAAAAAGAAGAAAACCTATGGACAAAGAAAGGTTTAAAGCATATAACTGGATTTCTCAGTTACAGTTAAATAGCTGTGTGTATGCTGTGCTGGTTGAAGAGCATAGCGAAAGAGAGAGAAGGCAGGTGGGATGAGGCAAAATTGGAAATAGAATGAACAGGCAGAAG
>NW_027538210.1:0-214 GCF_008692635.1 Crocuta crocuta
GCCTTGTCATTTCATTATCTCATTTAACAGTCTTTATCCCAGGGAAAGGCTTTATCACCTCCATTTGACATTTGGGGAAACTAAGAGGTATGAAATAACTGGCTTGTAGAATTTCCCACAACAATGCAATATAAGTGCTGGAATTCAAATCCTGGGCTCCCACATTCAAATCCAGTACTACATCAATTGTGCCACAATTACCAACCACGTATCA
>NW_027538211.1:0-214 GCF_008692635.1 Crocuta crocuta
AATTAATCACAAACAGAAACAATCTTATAGATAAGAAAGTGCTAAGAGCAGGGGACTTTCATACTCCACCTTCAGCAATGGACAGATCAACCAGACAGAAAATCACTAAAGAAAAAATGGACTTAAATGACACATTGGACCAGGTGGATCTGACAGATATGGTCAGAATTCTACATCCTGAGGCCATGGAATTCACTTTCTTCCCAAGTGCGCA
>NW_027538212.1:0-214 GCF_008692635.1 Crocuta crocuta
AATGTATATTAGGCTTGTTCCTAAGTTGCTTGAGCGAGTCTTTTCTTTGATGCTGAATGTGCAAGCACCATGGGTGGTTTGGAATATTATGAGGCCTGGTCAGTACCCGCAGGCTCCTTTCCAACATGAGCCAGTAGTCTCAGGAGATACCAGTTTCACTTCTGCAGGAGCTGTGCAAACGCTGCCATTTCCTCCCTGTGATTGTGTCATCCAG
>NW_027538213.1:0-214 GCF_008692635.1 Crocuta crocuta
AATGTGACTGGTGGTACTCCCGTGAAATATGACAGGTAACGTATTCGCATTTTATCTGGTGTATGTTACTAAATATGTTTTGGAGTTCTGTCTTGATGCAGCAAGTTTAAAGAAACGATCATTCATTCCTTCTTCCGGTATTCTTGAGTACAGTCTACCTGTTAAGTGCTTGGGATAATAGATTCAGTCAGGGCTCACAATCTAGTGGGAATCC
>NW_027538214.1:0-214 GCF_008692635.1 Crocuta crocuta
AAGAAATCATGTATAGCTTCGACAGCATAGATTAAGTGAGCTGAAAAGAACTTCCCTTAGCTATGTACTATTTGGGGACTTCATGACAAAATGTAACATCCCCAGGGTACACAAGGGAATTTTTCTGTAGCCTCTTTACAGCCCAGAGGATGGAGATCCAGTATGGAGACCCATGTACTGTCATCTGTAAATTTGATCATGATCTTTCAGGAGA
>NW_027538215.1:0-213 GCF_008692635.1 Crocuta crocuta
ATGCGGGGCTCGAACCCACGAACTGTGAGATCATGACCTGGACCAAAGCTGGACACTTAACCGACTGAGCCACCCAGGCACCTCCTCTTTCTCCCACTTTCAAAAAAAATGTTTATTTATTTATTTTGAGAGAGAGAAAGAACATGGGCGTGTGAACAAGGGAAGGGTAGCGAGAGAGAATCCCAAGCAGGCTCCACACTGTCAGCACAGAGC
>NW_027538216.1:0-214 GCF_008692635.1 Crocuta crocuta
AAGACCTGAAGCAGGCAATAATCTATTTGCAAAGGAATAATCTTGTCCAAAAACTTGGTACAGAAGGATGGAAAAAAGAAGGGGCGAGCAGTAGTCAACTCACTGGATCAAACAAATATAACAATTCCACAGTAGAAGGATGTTAACAGAAAGTTCAGAACCCTGACCGTGGTCTTTGTGTCTGTCTATAAACAAGTACCTGTGTCAAATGATA
>NW_027538217.1:0-214 GCF_008692635.1 Crocuta crocuta
TATATAATGCCCTTCTTCATCTCTTGTTACTGTGTTTACTTTAAAGTCCTGTTTGTATAAGTATAGCAATGCCAGCTTTTTTTTGACTTCCAGTAGCATGATAGATTATTTCTCCATCCCCTCACTTTCAATCTGAAGGTGGCCTCCAGTCTACAATGAGTTTCTTGTCGACAGCAAATAGATGGATTTTGTTTTTTTATCCATTCTGCTACCC
>NW_027538218.1:0-214 GCF_008692635.1 Crocuta crocuta
GCTGCTTGCACTCGAACTGAAGTCCTGCACAACTCTGCAGTACACGTGGTATGAGGCGGGATGTGTGCTGGGGAGGGGCCCCCCCCGGCACTGGTTCTTAGCGCGGAAGCAGTGCCAGCAGAGTGCAGGGCGGAAGGACTTGAGTCAGCAGTTCGGGCAGCCACGGTGGGGGCACTGTGGCATTTACTGAAGTGGCTTATGGTGAGGGGCAGGG
>NW_027538219.1:0-214 GCF_008692635.1 Crocuta crocuta
CAGAGAGGAGAATAGATGAACTAGAAGACACATGATAGAAAAAGAGGAAGCCAACAAAAAGAGAGATCAATTGATCCAGGAACACGAAGGGAGAATCTGAGAACAGAGTGATGCAATCAAATGGAACAGTTTCCATATCATAGGAATTCCATAAGAAAAGAAGAGAGAAAAAGGAGCTGAAGGAGTACTTGAACAAATTATAGCTGAGAACTTC
>NW_027538220.1:0-214 GCF_008692635.1 Crocuta crocuta
AAGCTATAAAGGGAAAAATAGGAGGTTCACAATACAGAGCTTGCGGCTAGTCACGCGTGTGACATTTATGACACTCTTCATACGGCAAAAACAAGAGGTGAAGCTGCATTGATTTGTTCCAAAGTAGAACTGCATCTTGAGAAATTAGAGAAAATTACAAAAAGGTGACTATACGGCAGAGCAAATCTCTAACGCGGATTACGCTGACTTGTTC
>NW_027538221.1:0-214 GCF_008692635.1 Crocuta crocuta
TTTTGCTTTTGTTTCCCTTGCCTCCAGAGATATGTCAAGTAAGAAATTGCTGCAGCCAAGGTCAAAGAGGTTTTTGTCTGGTTTCTTCTTGAAGATTTTGATGGCTTCCTGTCTTACATTTAAGTCTTTCATTCATTTTGAGCTTATTTTTCTGTATGATATAAGAAAATGGTCCAGATTCATTTTTCTGCATGTCACTGTCCAGTTTTCCCAG
>NW_027538222.1:0-214 GCF_008692635.1 Crocuta crocuta
CTGTGTCTGTCTGTCTGTCTCTTTTTCTCTCAGAAATAAAAATTTAAAAAACATTAAAAAAAATAATTCCAAAACAAATTATGCACATATTAGCAGCTTGATTATATTCTTGCACTAACCACGAAGTAAAATATGTTGTTTCCTATAATCAAATACACTATGTATTATAAGAAGTAAGATGAGAACACCAGCAGTATTTAGCATCATCTCAAGT
>NW_027538223.1:0-214 GCF_008692635.1 Crocuta crocuta
AAGGGTGACTGGAGGATGAGGAAGGGAAAAAGATTTCCACTTTTCATTTTACATCTTTGAGTACCATTTTATTTTTTGATTTGTTTGTTTATATGCATACAGACTCAGCGATTCCTATTTTACCCATGGTTTCTAATTGCTTACCTAATTTAATCTCTTATCACTTATTTTTTAATTTTTATTTATTAATTTTTTATTTTAGAGAGAGAGAGTA
>NW_027538224.1:0-214 GCF_008692635.1 Crocuta crocuta
ACAACCCCGTCCTCGGGTTTGATTAAGATGCCAGAGCAGCTCCCAGAACTTCGAGAACGTTTCCTTACCAGATCACTGGTTGATGGACAAAGGCTGTGACTCGGGAACAGCCGGACGGAAGGGTCACAAAGGAGGAGGTCTGGGGGAAGGGCGGACGGCTCCCCTGCCCTCTCCAGGCCGCCACTCTCCCTGCCCCTCCACGTGCTCACCAACC
>NW_027538225.1:0-214 GCF_008692635.1 Crocuta crocuta
ACAGACTGGTGGAAATGAGAGGCAGAAGTGCCTAGAGAATGTAATACCCTGAATTTTTTTGTTTTCTGTCAGTGAATTATTATGGCTATATTTTGAAAAGAAAATGATATCCGACCTTTTCGAAAGGCTACAGCGTCAGTCTACCCGCTGCTAGGTTCTCGTCACTTTCTAAAAGGGTAAAATATACATGAGGAGGTAGAAAAATTCAGAGGCA
>NW_027538226.1:0-214 GCF_008692635.1 Crocuta crocuta
TTCTGAAAGATTCCAGCTCTTTTTGAAATAGTGAGACACAGCCTTAAGCCCCAGTTAGTTTAGGTTATATGGGAGTAAGATGATAAATCTCATGCTAAAAATATAATTGTGGCAGAAGTGGTTCGACATTCATCAAAATCCTTACTCTTTCCTGGGTACACAGCCGGACGGCCTTTTCTGTCCTTTCTTAGAGTTAGGTTTGGCTGTGTGACTG
>NW_027538227.1:0-214 GCF_008692635.1 Crocuta crocuta
GGTGGAGAGTCCCAAATACCACTACGAGTAGCAAAATAAAATAACACAGGTCCCAACAAGAGAAACCAAGAGATACCATTCAAAGAACTCTTTCTGAACAGATAGGCCCTGGTCAGTCAAAGAGTCTTCTTTGTTACAGCAGCACCCACAGGGGCAGAGTGCATAGCAGGCTTTTAAAACTAACAAGAGACAGAAAGCTAACCAAAATGATGAA
>NW_027538228.1:0-214 GCF_008692635.1 Crocuta crocuta
ACCCTTCCATCAGGAGAAGATGTATTTTACTTTCTGGAAGCCTTATAATCATGGTGAATGGGATAGGATTAGGGATGCAGTGGAAGGGGTCAGTAGCTGCAGCTGCTTGAATGCTCAATTGTGTGGAGCTCCAAATCCTGGTTTTCCACCCAGCAGACCTACTTCCTGGCCTTGCCATTCTGGGTACAAGACTGTTTCTCAGGCCTAACTGTGA
>NW_027538229.1:0-214 GCF_008692635.1 Crocuta crocuta
ACTACAATGGAAACTGACGCTCAGAGGGCACTAGAAAATGCATGAAGCCCTACAGAGGCCCAGAAGAGAGACAGATAATTACACACGACTTTGATTCGCCATCGCCATGTTTCAGACATGGACTACCAGAGTGGCCCTTTGAGAAAACAACGTGGTAAGACACATCAACACACAAAAATATCCTCATTCCCTGATACCAGAAATCCCACCCCTG
>NW_027538230.1:0-214 GCF_008692635.1 Crocuta crocuta
ACTACAATGGAAACTGACGCTCAGAGGGCACTAGAAAATGCATGACGCCCTACAGAGGCCCAGAAGAGAGACAGATAATTACACATGACTTTGATTCGCCATCGCCATGTTTCAGACATGGACTACCAGGGTGGCCCTTTGAGAAAACAACGTGGTAAGACAGATCAAGACACAAAAATATCCTCATTCCCTGATACCAGAAATCCCACCCCTG
>NW_027538231.1:0-214 GCF_008692635.1 Crocuta crocuta
ACTTTTTGAAATAGAGTGGGGAAAGTGGATGACAGGGGCTGGGGGTGGTTGGGGGACAGGGAGAGGTTGGTAAAATGGCACAAACTTCGGCTAGAAGATGAATAAGACATGAGGAGCTCACGTAAAACATGATGACAAGAGTTGCTAATACTTCAGTATTTAACAACTAAAATCTGCTGAAAGAGTAGAACTGAAATGTTCTCACCAAACCACA
>NW_027538232.1:0-214 GCF_008692635.1 Crocuta crocuta
TGACAGACCCACTGTGCCTAGTGGGAACTGTGATTATAATGACACAAAGAACATGGGAAGGGGCACCTGTGGGGCTCAGTCGGTTAAGCAGCCCACCGTTGATTTCACCTCAGGTCATTATCTCAAAATCGTGAGGTCAAGCCCCACATCACACTTTGTGCTTACAATCTAAAGCCCTGCTTGGGATCCTCTGTCTCCCTCTTTCTGCCCCTAT
>NW_027538233.1:0-214 GCF_008692635.1 Crocuta crocuta
GAGAATAAGTGATTTAGAAGAAACAATTATAGAAAAAGAGGAAGCAGAGAAAAAGATAAACTGATCCAGGAACATGAAAGGAGAGATTGAGAGCTCAGTAATACAATCAAATGGAAAAATATCCGCATCGTAGGAATTTCAGAAGAGGCAGAGAGAGGGAAATGTGCTTAAGGAGTCCTTGAACAAATTATAGTAGAGAACTTCCCCAATCTGG
>NW_027538234.1:0-214 GCF_008692635.1 Crocuta crocuta
GCGAAAGTCGGATGCTTAACCGACTAAGCCACCCAGGTGCCCCCTACAACCTTTTAAAATGAAACAAAACATTTGAGCCAGGGATCCCCTGTTTATTCTGTTTTCCCAGCACCATTTGTTGAAGAGACTGTCTTTTCTTCACTGCATCTTCTTAGCTAAGAACTTGTTTTATTTTATTTTATTTATTTATTTTTTTATTTATTTCTAGGAGAGA
>NW_027538235.1:0-214 GCF_008692635.1 Crocuta crocuta
ATCCATTGATGGACACTTGGGCTCTTTCTATACTTTGGCTCTTGTTGACAGTGCTGCTCTGAACATTCGATGGCATGTGTCCCTGCGAAACAGCATACCTGGATCCTTTGGATAAATAACTACTAGTGCAATTGCTGGGTCATAGGGTCGTTCTACTGTGAATTTTCTGAGGAAACTCCATACTGCTTTCCAGAGTGGCGGCACCAGTTTGCAT
>NW_027538236.1:0-214 GCF_008692635.1 Crocuta crocuta
ATCTGTGAATGACCTACATGTTTTACAAAACACTTAAGATTTTTCTCTCACAATTGCCCAAAATATTTACATGTGAACATTTAAGGAAGATTCCATTAAGTTCCTTAATCTTAAATATTAATATGTGAATGAATTCCTCACTTCATTTCATTTATAACCAAGTTATACGGCATCACAAAGCTAAATATTAGGCACATTCTAATCTTTAGCATGA
>NW_027538237.1:0-214 GCF_008692635.1 Crocuta crocuta
ATTTTATTTTATTTTATTATTTTATTTTATTTATTTTATTTTTTAATTTTATTTAATTTATTTAATTTATTTTATTTTTTTAATTTTATTTATTATTTATTTAATTTTATTTATTTTATTTTATTTTTCATTTTATTTTATTTATTTTATTACTTTATTTTTTTAAATGTGTTATTTATTTCTGAAAGAGAGAGATAGAGACAGCATGAGCAGA
>NW_027538238.1:0-214 GCF_008692635.1 Crocuta crocuta
ATTTTCTGGGCCTCTTGGAGATTTTGGTTGCTCTCTATCAGTTTGGCTCTTGAAGCTACAGTCTTTGGAATGTTTCTTCAGCCCACTTAGCAATGGGTAGTGGTACAGCGAAGAGGTACCACGTAACTGATACGCATCCGGGGATCCTTTTTGCCGGTTTGGCGTCGTCTGTTCTTTGATGAATTTTTTCTGAAGCTTCACGGCGAACAACCAG
>NW_027538239.1:0-214 GCF_008692635.1 Crocuta crocuta
ATTGTGAGAATTTTATAAGATAATACAATGAAAAGCACATAGCAGGTGCCCAATAAATAGATTGTATAATTATATAAATAATTATAGATTATATAATTATAAATAAAATTAAATATAATTATAAAACCATAATTATAATTAAATAATATAGTTTTAAAATTACAAGTTTTAATTATCTCTTCTTTTTTTACTTTAGAGAGAGAGAGAGAGAGAG
>NW_027538240.1:0-214 GCF_008692635.1 Crocuta crocuta
AACAGAAAGAGAAATCAAGAAACTGATCCCATTCACAATTGCACCCAGAAGCATAAAATACCTAGGAATTAACCTAACCAAAGATGTAAAAGTTCAGTATGCTGAAAATAATAGAAAATTATTTTCTATGAAGGAAATTGAAGAAGACACAAAGAAATGAGAAAACATCCCATGCTCATGGATCGGAAGAATAAAGATTGTTAACATATCAATA
>NW_027538241.1:0-214 GCF_008692635.1 Crocuta crocuta
GCCGTCGTCACGGTGAACGGGGGCACCCGTGGCTGGCCGCCCCCGCGCCCTCCTTTAGCGCCCGCTCCCAGCCTTCCCGCGAGGTCCCCTGGATGCTGTTCAAACGTTCTATGAGTTCGGAGCAGAACAACGAGAGGAGGAAATACTAGCTAGCTGTCTTAAGACCTACGTCCTTGTACGATCCAGAAATCGGAAGGACCCAAAGTAGTTAGTG
>NW_027538242.1:0-214 GCF_008692635.1 Crocuta crocuta
ATGTCTTTGGAGAAATGTCTATTCTTGCCTTCAGCCCATTTTAAAATTGAATTATTTGGTTTTGTGGTGTTAAGTTGTATAAGTTCTTTATATATTTTGGATACTGACCGTTTAACAGATATGTCACTTGAAAATATTTTCTTCCACGATTGTGTGGTTTTCCAATGTTACTTTTTATATAGCATTTATATCTGAATTGAAGTGGGATCTCAAA
>NW_027538243.1:0-214 GCF_008692635.1 Crocuta crocuta
GGTGTAGGATTCAATGATTTTTAGTAAATTGAGAGCTGTACCAATGTCCTCAGTTCTGGAACAATTCCATTGCTACAAAAAATGCAATAAGGGCTTTTGCTATCAATTCCGACTCTTTTTTTAAAACCTTAGACTGATATATATATATTTCTTTTTTAAGAGCGAATCACAGAGAGAGAATGTGAGCAGGGGAGGGGCAGAGAGAGAGGGAGAC
>NW_027538244.1:0-214 GCF_008692635.1 Crocuta crocuta
TGATTCATAGTAATCACAGTAAATGATTTACAACGAAGGAAAAATATACCTCACGTATGTCACCTTACAAGCAATGTAGTTTTGATCATAAATATTGCCGGCTTGAGAATCAGTAGAGGTTCTCCAGGAACACAATGATGTTGCAAGATAAATGTGATGACATAAACACAGTCCTTGAAATTCTGTGTGAACATAGCATACTATTGACAGGTGG
>NW_027538245.1:0-214 GCF_008692635.1 Crocuta crocuta
GAGAGAGAGAGAGAGAGAGAGAGGAAATAAAAACACAAGTGGAGAAGGGACAGAGAGAGAGACAGGTTCTGAAGCAGGCTCAAAGTTCCAAGCCGAATGCTCTGAGCCGGCCTGGAGCTCAAACTCGCACAAAAGGGGGACCCTGCGTGGAGCTCGATCTCGGAGACCGAGGGAGTCCGATGCACGGCTTGTGCGGACACGCCCTGGGAGCCCA
>NW_027538246.1:0-214 GCF_008692635.1 Crocuta crocuta
AGTAATGCCCAGCACACCGTGGGGCTCAGTGTCGGTTGGATTGAAGTAAATTCCAAAGTACAAGACATTTAATTCATAATTATCTTTCATATCCGTGAGAATATTCAAAAATCATGCCCAGGATTTTGAACATGACTTTAGTACCACAGAAAACGCATACATCACACATATGATAGCTGATACATTGTGACACATTAACAAATTCAAATTTGCC
>NW_027538247.1:0-214 GCF_008692635.1 Crocuta crocuta
AGGTCACGAAGACAAGGGAAGGCTGAAGAACTGTTATTCACTGGACGAGACGAAGGTAAATAACAACTAAATACAATGTGAGATCCGGAAATAACATCCTGGAACAGAAAAAACATTAATGGAAATATTGGCAAATTTCTAATAAGGTCTGTAATTTAGTGATTATTATACTAGTGTTGCTTTCCTGTTCTTGATAATTGTACCAAGTTTTCAA
>NW_027538248.1:0-214 GCF_008692635.1 Crocuta crocuta
CACAACCCTGTTCTGCCGTGAGTCTCAAGTGTATGATCACAGTGCAGAGTTCCTAATGGACGGCTTACATCTAGCACTGTTCCTGAACCCCATTCCAGTCGTCCACGCAGTCGGCATGGCGTAGAGCCAAGCTCTGGAGACGGCCTGCTGCCATGCTCTTTGTAGACCTGGGACAGTCTACACTCGGTGTTTTCTTTTCAAATATATAAGAAAA
>NW_027538249.1:0-214 GCF_008692635.1 Crocuta crocuta
AGAAAGGAGAATAAGTGATTTAGAAGACAAAATTATAGAAAAAGAAGAAACGGAGAAAAAAACAGATAAACTGATCCAGGAACATTAAAGAAGAGTTCAAGAGCTGAGCGATACAATCAAACGGAACAATCTCCGTATCATAAGAATCCCAGAAGAGAAAGAGAAAGGTAAAGGTGCTTAAGGAGTCCTGGAACAAATTATAGCAGAGAACTTC
>NW_027538250.1:0-214 GCF_008692635.1 Crocuta crocuta
AAAAAGAAAAGAGAGAGCACCCAAACAGACAAAATCATGAATGAACATGGACTGATTACAACCAGCCCCTCAGAAACACAAACAATTATCAGGGAATATTATGAAAAATTATTTGCCAACAAGTTGGACAATTTAGAAGAAATGGACAAATTACTAAACACACACTCAGTACCAAAACTCACACGGGAAGAGATAGAAAATCTGAACAGACCCA
>NW_027538251.1:0-213 GCF_008692635.1 Crocuta crocuta
AAGGAAAGGACCAGATAATTCTACTAAACAAAGGTTTTTGTGGGCCACCTGGGTGGCTGAGTTGGTTGAGAGTCTGATTTTGGCTTAGGTCATGATCTCACAACTCATGAGTTTGAGTCCCGCGCTGGGTTCTGTGCTGACCGCTCAGAGCCTGGAGCCTGCTTCAAACTGTGTCTCCTTCTCTCTCTCTCTCTCTCTCTCTCTCTCTCTCCC
>NW_027538252.1:0-214 GCF_008692635.1 Crocuta crocuta
GACAGCATGCACGCCAGGCTGGGGGCCCACTTACAACAACTTTATTAACTCGTGTAAGGACCTGGATCTCGCACTTTCATTACAGCCGACCTCAGAGACACCACGAGCCACTAAGCATCTGACGAGGCTGGTGTGTGTCTGGTCTGGAAGGAATTCTCTCTCTGTTCCCGAGGTTGTGCTCCCAGATGGGGTCTCTTACCACCAATAGTCCTCA
>NW_027538253.1:0-214 GCF_008692635.1 Crocuta crocuta
CCCAGCATCCTTCCTGGCTTTGGCAGGGCAGGAGGGGGCTGCGCTCTCCAAGCAGGGCTAGCCCCCCAACCTGGCCGTCTTCACGGAGGCGGTGGCACCCCCTGCGGCCGCCCCAGCCCGCCCTGGGCGATGCTCACATTTTCCAGTGTTTAGATTTTATCCACTTTATTAATGAGGCAGGCAAAAGGCCCGCGCCTGGGGAGGGGAGGGGGGA
>NW_027538254.1:0-214 GCF_008692635.1 Crocuta crocuta
TCAAGCCCCGCATAGGGGTCTCTGCTGTCAGCACAGAGCCCACCCCAGCTCCTCTGTCTCCCTCTCTCTGCCCCTCCCCTGTGCTCCCTCTGTCTCAAAAATAAACAAGCATTAAAAAAAAAATTTTTTTAAGGGCGCCTGGGTGACTCAGTCAGTAAAGCGTCTGACCTCAGCTCAGGTCATGATCTTGCAGTTCGTGGGTTCGAGCCCTGCG
>NW_027538255.1:0-214 GCF_008692635.1 Crocuta crocuta
CAAGAAGGGACTGGAGCGCTGTCACTCTCCTCCCCACAACCGCCAGGGTGGAGCTCCCACCTGAGGCAGTGGGTCACGCCGCCCCCATCCCTGCCTGAGAGGTGCTCTCCTCACTTTATTTTTCTTCTTTTCTTCTTCTTTCTCTTTTATCTCTTTTTTTCCTAAAACACTGACCTGATTAACTCTGGTCACCGGATTGCTTAAATAATCACAA
>NW_027538256.1:0-214 GCF_008692635.1 Crocuta crocuta
CACATAAGGCAGACAGAAGCTCTGTGTACAAGTACAGAGGTTGTGCGATGTCTAGACCTCAACATCCCGAGAGAGGGCATTTCAGGGATGTTTCATAGACGGAGGCTTCTTCTTTGATATTACTTTTCGGAGCAAGCATGGGAGCACCTGTCCTACATATTTTAGCCCTATTATATACACAAACATCATAAATCAAAAGTAAAAATGAAAAAAA
>NW_027538257.1:0-214 GCF_008692635.1 Crocuta crocuta
CCTCCTGCACTGTTGGTGGGAATGCAAACTGGTGCAGCCTCTCTGCAAAACAGTGTGGCTCTTCCTCAAAAAATTGAAAATGGAACGACCCTATGACCCACCAATAGCACTACCAGGAATTTATCCAAAGGACACAGGAGTGCTGATTCACAGGGGCACATGTACCCCCATGCTTATAGCAGTGCTATCAACAATAGCCAAATTATGGAAAGAG
>NW_027538258.1:0-214 GCF_008692635.1 Crocuta crocuta
CCTCGCCCCTGCCTGGCCAGTGGCTCAATTGCTCTGTGCCTCTGCGGGCTTCCGTTTATCTCTTTAATAAATACAGTTCCATCAGAGGGGACCCTTGGTTAATCTTGGTTCCCTTCCTGGGCCCCCCTCTTTGCTTTTTCTTGGTCTCGCTCTGCACCAAGTTCTCTGACTCCATTCTCCAAGCAGTGCCGGGAGAAAGAAGCAAGTGTGCTCA
>NW_027538259.1:0-214 GCF_008692635.1 Crocuta crocuta
TTCCTACCTTCTATTTATGATTTAACTAAGTATTTTTCTTCTTCTCTTAGTCCTTTTTATTTTTTTAATTTGTAGAATAACAATCAACCTTAGAAGCTTGGCCTCAAAGTGGCAGTGTGAAGGAAACTCATACGTACAGGTAGAGCTTACAGCTGCTGGACCCCCCGCCCCCTCCAACCATCAGGTTGCCCTCTGGTTCCTGCCAATGGGGGTC
>NW_027538260.1:0-214 GCF_008692635.1 Crocuta crocuta
CTCTTCCAGGATATCTAGTCTTTGTCAGAGAAAGAAATGCCAGTATGCTACCAGCCTCTCTCCACAGTGTCTGGCTACCCCTCTAGCCCCCGGGGAGAAAATAGCAAAGGAAGCCAATTGCCCAGGGTTTAAAGCTACAGTCAAACAGTGTCAGATCCCTGGTGCTGTGTGAACAGAGATGGAATTGCCATCAGCGGCAGCCCGCTGGCCAGAC
>NW_027538261.1:0-214 GCF_008692635.1 Crocuta crocuta
GGACTCCACTTCTTATCCCAGCAAAGTGGCGAGCTTTATCCCATGCTTTTTAAGGAAAGGAAATTGGAAACAAAACAAAAAGTAGCCTCAACTAATTTAGTTCACTTATCTACTCTTGGCAATCACATGGGGATTCAAATGATTTCCAGTTTCAGTTCAGTGATCCCAAGGAGAGGAGTGTTTGGAAGGTGTAGGGAGCTTATTGTATAGTAAA
>NW_027538262.1:0-214 GCF_008692635.1 Crocuta crocuta
TAAACCTAAGCCTAAACCCTAACACAAACACTGACCCCAACCAAATCCCCTAACCCTAACCCTTAACCCTCTAACCTTACCTTCTGATCCAACCCCTCTAACCCTATCCTGAACGCTCTAGCCCTAAACCAACTCCCAACCCTAACCCCTAATTACCTTACTCCTAACTATAACCCTTATCCTCTAACCCTAAGCCTCTAATCCTTCCCCTCTA
>NW_027538263.1:0-214 GCF_008692635.1 Crocuta crocuta
AGCATGAAGGTAGTCTGAGAGTTCAGTACCTTACTTACTCTACAGGATAGAGCATACAGACAGAAGATCAATTAGCAACGAGGACTTGAACACTATTGACCAAATAGACCTAACATGCACATACAGACTATTTCCCCCAATAGCATCAATACACACTTTCCTCTAGCACACAAGAAACACTTTCCAGAATAGATTACATGTAGGATCACAAAGA
>NW_027538264.1:0-214 GCF_008692635.1 Crocuta crocuta
TATGGTTTTTGATGGCTTGGGGAATCATTGGAATCATTCTATCAGGCAGCCTAAATGAGAAAAACACAATAGATTTTATATGAAAAGTATTTAATGCCAGAAAAATCCCAGGGAATCATTTATGCCTCCTATAAACATAGTCTAGGCATTGTTGACAAAACCTGGTTTGGCGGTACTTCTGTAATAAATACAGCCCAAGCTTCTATATATGTAA
>NW_027538265.1:0-214 GCF_008692635.1 Crocuta crocuta
TCTCTTTCTCTGCTCTCTCTCTCTCAATCTCTCAAAAAAAAAAAATTAAAAAAAAATTGCATATGCAAATGAATTTGTCTTTTTTAAAAAAAAAAACTACCACAAAACTGACAGTTAATTTGTAATGTTGGAAGGTTTTCCTTTAGAAAATGTTGTCTAATATCTCAGTTTATGTTTATTTTTGTACTGGAAACTTGACCTCTCATTAAAGCAA
>NW_027538266.1:0-214 GCF_008692635.1 Crocuta crocuta
TCTTTGTTCTCCTATAGATCTTCTATTTTAATTTGGAAATTCTGCCTTGCCTCAGCAGACTATTTCAACACACATTGGTATTTGTTTTTAATAACTTGCTTGCTCCTAACTCATGTTAATCATGGTTTCAGTTTGATTCAGACATTCGGGGATTAGTCCATCTATTTTCTGAACTATGAGGGGTCAGTAGCATTGTCCTTGACACATAAGCGGC
>NW_027538267.1:0-214 GCF_008692635.1 Crocuta crocuta
AAAGAAGACATCCAGATGGCCAAGAGACACATGAAGAGATGCTCAACATCACTCATCCTCAGGGAAATGCAAATCAACACTACAGTGAACCGTCACTTCACACCTGTCAGAATAAATAAAATCAACAACGCAAGAAACAACAAGTGTTGGCAAGGATGTGGAGAAAGGATGTGTTGGTGGGAATGCAAACTGGTGCAGTCACTGGGGGAAAATA
>NW_027538268.1:0-214 GCF_008692635.1 Crocuta crocuta
TTTTATTAAGCATGCAAGACTAACAAAACTTTGGCAATGCATAAGTGTAACACAGTGACAAGAGAGAGCTTTTACAATTAAGTCTTCTAATACTGCCTTCACAGTGTGGAAATTGTGCTACATCCACCAAAAGAGGGCCCCATCTACTCAAATATTTTAGTACTTCACCCCAGGAACAAACTCCTTTGCATTTGGATTCAGATTGCTCTTGACC
>NW_027538269.1:0-214 GCF_008692635.1 Crocuta crocuta
GTCTTCTGCTGGATATGGTATGTTATTGTGATGCATTTTTAATTAGGCTGAGGACAACTTCCTTTTTCACATGTTTGCACGGTTCCAAACGATGCACCTCTGAAAAAGCCCACCTGTGTGTGCGGTTTATTGTATGGCATTTATCCTCTGTGTCTGTGGAGCTTCGAACGTTTGGAAGATGAGCTTCCTGTAAATTTATTTAAAAACATTTAAG
>NW_027538270.1:0-214 GCF_008692635.1 Crocuta crocuta
GAGCCTGGAGCCTGCTTCGGACTCTGTGTCTCCGTCTCTCTCTCTGCCCTCCCCCGACTGTACCCTGTGTCTCTTTCTCTTTCTCTAAAATATAAACAAATGTTAAACCATTTTCAAAAGGACGTGGGGCCTAACTTCTGTACCAATATTGGTGCCTTGTCTAGGACTCTGCTCTGCTCTTGCTTTGGGGTTCGTTGGCCTCTGTCACTCTTTC
>NW_027538271.1:0-214 GCF_008692635.1 Crocuta crocuta
GAGCTGTTAGCTGTGGGCCACGTCGGTTGGAAGTGGCTGTGAGACCGTCACGGGCAGGGGTGTCTCCTGGGCGGTTGGATCTGAGGGCGTGGCCCCGGACGTGAGGGTGGGGGCGGCGGCTGGTGCTCACGGGACCTGATGCCTCGGCGAAAGTTGAGGAGCCAAAGGAAGGTGACAAACATGTGTCCTGAGCAGAAGTTTCTGGAACATCAGC
>NW_027538272.1:0-214 GCF_008692635.1 Crocuta crocuta
GAGGAATTCTAAAGAGACTTTGGGCTGGGGGAGTAAATTGGTAGAAGTTAATGAGTTGTTTAGGCAGTCATGGCCCTAAGTCTCCCATCCCTGGTCATAAGGGTGTCTCTTTACCTCCTGAGTAAAGGGACAGACAGGGAGGGCTCATTTCACATGGGAGATTTGTTTCCTGCTTGCAGGGGGACAGAGGAGGGTCTGAGTGACCTTCCCCCAC
>NW_027538273.1:0-214 GCF_008692635.1 Crocuta crocuta
CTTCTCGCTGTAGTTCAAGGCTCTCCCTGATCTGTCAGGACTTTCTTACCAGGATGGGCTCCAGTCTCCATCCCACCCTGCTTTGCACTCCTCCCCAGCCCTCACGCCCTGCTCTTCCTCTCCGTTCCTTCCCCCTGAAATGGTTTCTGGGCAATTTCCTGCCCCACCCATACTCCCAAGCCCCATTCTCTGGAGACTAGGGCCTCCCAGACCC
>NW_027538274.1:0-215 GCF_008692635.1 Crocuta crocuta
TTAAATAAAAAAAAAAAAAAAAAAAAAAAAAGAAGTTTCCCTAGGGAAACAAATCCAAAGGGTGGGATTGAAGAACAGCGGGATCCATGCGGCAGCTTGTTGACACTTCACCGGCTGCTCTGGTCCTTACTGCTCCTCTGGCACTGGTTGTCGCGGTGGTACTGGACACACTGGTCTAAGAGGAAGACTCTGTTTGATGTCCTGAGGAGAGACAA
>NW_027538275.1:0-215 GCF_008692635.1 Crocuta crocuta
AAAAAAAATGGTATCCAATAAATGGTCTTGGGAACACTGTATACCCATGGAAATGAATGATGTTGGACCCTGACCTTACATCACGTCCAAACACTAATTTAAAATAGATCCAACATCTAAACATAAGAGTCAAAATTGTAAAAGTCTTAGAAGATCACATAAAGCAAAAGCTTATTGAAACTGGATTTCCCAATGATTTTTAGATATGACACCCA
>NW_027538276.1:0-215 GCF_008692635.1 Crocuta crocuta
AAAAAGAGGAAGGAGAGAAGACAAATAATAAAAATTAAAATTAATAAAAAATTGGGAAAAAAAGAAAAGAAAAAGAAAAACCCAAAAGACAAAGGACAGTCTGAAAGCATAAGACCAGAATTCCCAGCTACAAATAGACAGGTGTATGCAATGCTGATGGAAGAGCATATAGAAAGAGAGAAATGACAGGGCAGGGAGGAAGCAAAATTGGAAAT
>NW_027538277.1:0-215 GCF_008692635.1 Crocuta crocuta
AACTGTTTCTCTCTGTGCTTCAGTTTTCTCACCTGAAAACCTCAGTTCTATTCTCCTTTCAAATTTGAGTAAATCACTCAGCTTCCCCAATGCTTGGAGAGGCACAGTAGTATATGGGCATGAACACAAGCTCTGGAGCTGCACCATCTGAGTGATTCATGGTACTACTGCTTCCCAGCTGACTGACAGGGATAAGTTAGTTAACCTCTTGATTT
>NW_027538278.1:0-215 GCF_008692635.1 Crocuta crocuta
TCGAGCCCCTGGATGCCCTGGTGCAAAGCTGCCAGCCACCAAAGGACAGCTGCGGCTTTGTCAACAGAATCTTGGCAAGCCAGAAGAGAGTGACCTGACATATTCAAAGTGCTGAATCGAAAAATCGGCAGCCAAGAATACTCTAACCCAGCAAGTCTATCATTCATAATAGAAGGAGACACAGAGTCTCCCAAACAAAAAGTAAAGGAGTTTGT
>NW_027538279.1:0-215 GCF_008692635.1 Crocuta crocuta
CTAACTTGGATGTAAATTATAAAAAATAAATAAATTATAGAAAGTAAAAAAAAATCCTTCAAAAGCAACAGGGTACCTGTCTGGCTCAGTCAGGGAACATGTGACTCGACCTCAGGGTTGTAATTTCAAGCCCCATGTTGTATGTAGAGATTACTTAAAAATAAAAGATCTTAAAAAAATTTTTTTAAGGAGCTTTAAAGAAAATGACTCTCCAT
>NW_027538280.1:0-215 GCF_008692635.1 Crocuta crocuta
TTGTTGGAATGCATTACACTTTCCACAGAACAGAAACTAAAATAACTTGTTATATAATTTGTCATGAATACAGTCCTCGGGTTTTTTGCCCCTGCACATGAGTACTGTCTAAACATGTCTTCTTTGTAGCAGCTAGGTCCTGCCACCGCTGTGCTTGGCTGAGCTCACAAACCTGATGTAACCTGTAGCTTCCCTCTTCACTTCTCTGGCTCTCC
>NW_027538281.1:0-215 GCF_008692635.1 Crocuta crocuta
AAAGTACATTGCACTCCAGGCCTATTTCAAGAAATAAGAAAAAGCGCAAGTGCAAAATCTAAGAGCACACCTAAAGCAACTAGAGGGAGAGCAACAACAGCACCCCAAAACCAGCAGCAGAAGAAAAATAATTAAAGTCAGGGCAGAAATAAACAATACAGAAAGCAAACAAACAATTGAACAGATCAATGAATCCAAGAGTTGGTTTTTTGAAA
>NW_027538282.1:0-215 GCF_008692635.1 Crocuta crocuta
AAATCTTGGACTGCAGTGCTGCTTCAATATTTGCAAATAAATCTGAGATAAGTGACATTAATAAAAGAAAGGATAAGAGGGGCTCCTTGATGGCCCAGTTGGTTAGGCCTCTGACTCTTGACTTCAGCTCAGATAATGATCTCACGTTCTGGAGTTTGAGCCCCATGTTAGGCTCTGTGCTGATGGTGCACAGCTTGCTTGGGATTCTCTCTCTC
>NW_027538283.1:0-215 GCF_008692635.1 Crocuta crocuta
ATTGTGCTGCTTTGATGAATCTGTTTCCAATTTCATTGAAATGCAATCGACAATGGGTGCTCTGACATGTCAGATGCAAACAAGTATATGTTGTCTGGCAATGGTTGTCTTTGACTCCCTGTGGTGATCAGAACATTTCGTCCTATCGTGATCAAAGGATATTTAACATTTCATGTTGTCAAATGACCTGCAGTTAAGTTCCTTTATGGGAAATG
>NW_027538284.1:0-215 GCF_008692635.1 Crocuta crocuta
AGAGGTAATCCCACGGGTCCCTCCTGGGCCTGCACCTCGCGTCCTGCTGACACAGGATGGCACTGAAACCAAACAACGCCCCTAATGGCAGACTGCCGACTGCACGCGTGCGTAAGTGCCTTGGGTTTACCATTCCCCGTCACCACTCCGTTCTTGGGGTTCAGGTGACTCTGCTTGGAGCCATTCTGGGATTCTGAATTCGGTGAAAAGAAACC
>NW_027538285.1:0-214 GCF_008692635.1 Crocuta crocuta
AGTATTGAAAAGACTCTTGGTGAGAGAGATCAGACTTTTGCCCCAAAGGATTGATGAGAGCCACTGTGTAGAACCCAGCTTTTGCATTCTGTACATCTAATTTTCTTTTCTTATTGAAAAAAATTTTTTTTAACATTCAGTTATTTTTGAGAGAGAAAGGCATGAGCAGGAGGGGAGCAGAGAGAGAGGGAGACACAGAATCCGAAGCAGGCTC
>NW_027538286.1:0-215 GCF_008692635.1 Crocuta crocuta
TTGAAAGTAAGGGGATGGAGAAATATCTATCATGCTACTGGAAATTAAAAAAAAAAGCTGGAGTGGAGGGAGGGGCAAGATGGCTTAGAAGTAGGGAGCTCCGTACTTGCACTCACACCCATGCCTCACGAGGAAAAAATCTGAAGCCATAAGAAACCGTACAAAACCCAAGAGATTGGGTGAAAAAGGACGCAGAATCCACTGAGAAAGCCTTC
>NW_027538287.1:0-214 GCF_008692635.1 Crocuta crocuta
AAGCAGGCTCCAGGCTCTGAGCTAGCTGTCAGCACAGAACCTGACTTGGGGTTCAAACGTGCATGAACCATGAGATCATGACCTGAGCCGAAGTTGGCCACACAACCAACTGAGCCTCCCAGGCACCCCGAATTTGTTTCATTAAAAAGATTGACTTTAGATATTTTTTAAATTTATGCATTCAATTCTATAAATTTTCCACTTACTGATTTCA
>NW_027538288.1:0-215 GCF_008692635.1 Crocuta crocuta
AACCCTCAGTTTGTTCTCTGTATTTAAAAGTCTCTTATAGTTTGCTTCTCTCTCTCTATTTGTATCTTATGTTTTTCTTCCCTTTCCCCATGTTTATCTGTTGTGTTCTCAAATCCCACACATGAGTGAAATCATATGCTATCTATCTTTCACTGACTGTCTTATTATGCTATAACATCCTCTATGTAGTTCCATCCATATAGTTGTAAATGGCA
>NW_027538289.1:0-215 GCF_008692635.1 Crocuta crocuta
GAATAACTTCAGTAATCATCAAAGCTAACTTGAAGTAAGGAAATGCATTAATAGGGGGCACTGTGGCCTTTCTTCCCACCCTTGCATCCAAGTCAAGTTTGGGGTGGGGACTAAGATTGGGGAGTTGTTTCCAAGAGAGACTTGTGATTGCATCTCACACCCGTGTCTGCATGCCTACTGAGCAACCAATAGGTTACAGTCTAGGCTCACAAACG
>NW_027538290.1:0-215 GCF_008692635.1 Crocuta crocuta
CTCCTTAATACAACTGAGGATCCCACTGTTGAGTTGATCATTGTATGATATTAAGTCTTACATACTCATCTCTTTTCCTAGACTCTGAGCTTGGGACTATATTTCTCTATCTTCTCCTCTACCTTTATTCCCCACATCTGATACATCTCATGACCCATAGAAAGTGCACAGCAAATATTTATTGCATGAATGAAAAAAAAAGCCCATAGAATTTC
>NW_027538291.1:0-214 GCF_008692635.1 Crocuta crocuta
TCTGAAACAGGCTCCAGGCTCTAAGCTAGCTCTCAGCACAGAGCCCGACACGGGGCTCGAACCCACGCGTGAATCGTGAGATTATGACCTTAGCCAGAGTTGGACACTTAACTGACTGAGCCACCCAGGCGCCCCTAATTTTTTCCTTTCTTTTGTTCAGCTTGATTGCCTTCTATTACTCTGTCTTCCAGGTTACTGATCTGTTTTCTGCATT
>NW_027538292.1:0-215 GCF_008692635.1 Crocuta crocuta
AATCTCAACGGTCGCAAGATCAAGCCCTGCATCAGGCTGTGTGTTGGCAGCACAGAGCCTGCCTGGGACTGTCTCTCTCCCTCTCTCTCTGTCTGTCCCCTGCCCACACTCTCTCAAAAATAAATAAATATACTTAAACATTTAAAAAAATAAAATAAAATATTTAATACATATATATATTTAATAAAAAAGAAAAGAAAGAAAGAAACATAGGG
>NW_027538293.1:0-215 GCF_008692635.1 Crocuta crocuta
AATCCTTTATCCAGCAAGCATGTCATTCAGAATAGAAGGAGAGATTAAAGTATTCCCAAACAAACAAAAATTGAAAGAATCCATCACCACTAAACAAGCCCTACAAGAAATCCTGAGGGGGACGCAATGAGTGAAATGTTTCAAGGAACGCAAAATACCAGAGACACTAACACAAGCATGAATCCCACAAATGACACAATGATTCTAAACCCATA
>NW_027538294.1:0-215 GCF_008692635.1 Crocuta crocuta
AAGAAAAGCAGCTCTGAGACTTTCCCATAATGCCACTTAAAGAACGCATTTCCCAATTCATTTCTGACTGACCAATAAAAAATAAAGCATCTTGTCCAGTAGCAACTATGAGGCCTCCATACTGCCGGAACTACCATTCACTCATCTGAATGAAGGCATACTTTTCCAATATCACTTGCATCTGAAATTTCTATGTTATCAGTAGAGAGAATCCT
>NW_027538295.1:0-215 GCF_008692635.1 Crocuta crocuta
AAGAAATAACATGCATATTGCAACATGAACTTCCTGTGGCTTTTGTTTCTTTGTTTGTTTGATTAGGATTGGTAATATTGAAGTTGGGAATTTATACTCTGGAATCAATGTGTACTAGATTCTCTTTTAATTCCCCTGATTCCTCGTCTGTAAAATGGTCATAATAAAAATGTTAATGAGTTAATATAGGAAAAATTATTAGGATAATGCCTAGT
>NW_027538296.1:0-215 GCF_008692635.1 Crocuta crocuta
TGAGTCCTTCAACTTTACCTTTCCTTTTCTAAGATTGTTTTGGCCATTCTTGGATCCTTGATTTTCACATGAATTTGAGAATCAGCGTGCCAATTTCTACAAAGAAACAAGCTGAGATTTTGACAGTTGAATCTACAGAGATCAATTTAAGGCGTATTGCCATCTTAACAACATGGTCACATGAGCATGGATGTCTTTCCATTTATTTAAATCCT
>NW_027538297.1:0-215 GCF_008692635.1 Crocuta crocuta
GAAGTTGGACGCTTAACTGACTGAGCCACCCAGGTGCCCCACCCTGACACACCTTCTTAACGAGATGCAGAATCTTTGTTCAAGTTCTTCTACAAGGGCTTCTCCGTTTAACAGTAGACTTTCCGTGTCTATCTCCTATTGTTTAGCACCTGTGGCTGTGAGTACCAGGACTTGTAGAATGTCTGACAGGGAAATGATGCCCACTATGCTCTCTG
>NW_027538298.1:0-215 GCF_008692635.1 Crocuta crocuta
GGCAAAGGCAGTCCTAAGAGTAAAGTGCATTGCACTCCAGGCCTAATTCAAGAAATTAGAAAAAGTGCAAGCACAAAATCCAGCAGCTTGCTAAAGGAGCTAGAAGGAGAAAAATAGAAGCACCTCAAACCCAGTAGGAGAAGAGAAATATTAAAAATCAGAGCAGAAACAAACAATATAAAAACCAAAGAAACAGTTGAACAGATCAATGAAAC
>NW_027538299.1:0-215 GCF_008692635.1 Crocuta crocuta
AAGGTTGTTTAAACTTTACATGATTGGTTATAAAAATGGGTGTTTCTAGAAGGCAGGGGATGGGCTAAAAAGATCGTCTTATACCATTTTAGGAAGACAGCTTATGTTGTATTTGTAATTATCAGAAGTGTTCATAAGACATAACCCATTAAATTCTAAATTTTGCTTACGTTCATGAAATAAGCTGGATTCAGCTTCCCCTACATGGCTTCACT
>NW_027538300.1:0-215 GCF_008692635.1 Crocuta crocuta
AATGAGCACTGGGTGTTATATGGAAACCAACTTGACAGTAAACAAAAACGAAAACAAAAGAAACGGAGGGACACCTGGGTGGGTCATTGGGTCAAGTGTCCCAGTCTTGATTTTGGCTGAAGTCACGATCTCACAATTTGTGAAATGTAGCCCCTTGTAGGGCTCTGAGCCAACAGTGCTGAGCCTGCTTGGGATTCTCTCTCTCCCCCAATGCC
>NW_027538301.1:0-215 GCF_008692635.1 Crocuta crocuta
CCGACATGACCCCCTGGCGGAGGCGGCGGATCCCCAGGTTGTGCCCCCGCTTGACCCCGGCGGATCTGAAGCTGCAACACTTTCCCCACCCCATTGGACACCTTCCCCCAGCCCCCCGCAGCAGGGAGGCAGCAACCTGCAAGACTGTGTTTCTGGCGGTATAAACAAAGCACAGGCGGACTGGCACCTGGAAATGAGGCGGGGCATGGGGCATA
>NW_027538302.1:0-215 GCF_008692635.1 Crocuta crocuta
ACACTGCAGTTTACTTTCTTGTGTTTCCCAAAGTCGTGTGCGAGGACGTGGGTGGCCGGAGTCTGACGTCCCCCCAGGTCCCGCCATTGTCCCCCTCCCGAGCCCACCCTCAGTGCGTCTGCGTCTGCACGTGCATGGTGCCCCGGATCCGGGACTTCTGGGTCCCCTGCTTCATCTGCGCCTAGTCGGGAGAGGGTGTCAGGAGAGGCGGTCAG
>NW_027538303.1:0-214 GCF_008692635.1 Crocuta crocuta
TCCCTCTCTCTCTGACCCTCCCCTGCTAATGCTGTCTCTCTCTATCTCTCTCCTAGAAATAAATAAAAAAATATTTAAAAAAAAGAACCAATCAGAGGTGAATAATACTATCAATAAAATAAAAAATGAACTTGATGAAACTTAAATAAATCTTAAAACATAAAAACAAATACTGGGGCACCTGGGTGGCTCAGTCGGTTAAGCGTCCGACTTC
>NW_027538304.1:0-215 GCF_008692635.1 Crocuta crocuta
ACCTACAGATAACACAATAACACTAAATCCATATCTTTCAGTAATAACGCTGCATGTAAATGGACTAAATTCTCCAATCAAAAGATATAAGGGATCAGAATGGGAAAAAAAAAGATCCAAATATATGCTGTCTAAAAGAGACTTATTTTAGACCTGAGGACACCTTGAGGTTGAAAGTAAGGGGATGGAGAACTATCTATCATGCTACTGGAAGT
>NW_027538305.1:0-215 GCF_008692635.1 Crocuta crocuta
ACTCTCTGGAGCCTCTTTTACAAGGTGCTCCTCCCATCCATGAGGATTCCACCTTCCTGAATTAAGCACCTCCCAAAGGCTCCGCCTCCAAATGCCATCATTCTTTGGCGCTTAGGATTTCAACAGATATATGGGAGGGGGCCGGTGTGAACACACCCATTCAGACCATGGCACTCCCCTTCTGCATAGGCTCCCTGCCCATAAGCCCTGGAAGG
>NW_027538306.1:0-215 GCF_008692635.1 Crocuta crocuta
AAGTCGGACGCTTAACCGACTAAGCCACCCAGGAGCCCCTGAATATTTTAAATAAGACATTATTTATATTTTTAAATTTCAGTTATATCAATATATTTTTAATTATTTCCTTGACATGGCATTATTCATTAAATTTAAATTTTCCCAAGAGATTTAATGTTGTCATTTTATTATAATTTTATAGTTTTCATAAATTATGATAAAAACTGTCTACA
>NW_027538307.1:0-215 GCF_008692635.1 Crocuta crocuta
ACAAAAACTGAGGACTGATGGATGTGGGGAAGGAGGGGGGATGGGAACGGAGAGGGGGACTTGTGGGGATGAGCACTGGGTGTTATATTGAGACCAACTTGACAATAAAATATTTGTAAAAAAAATTTTAAAAAATTTAAAAAATAAATAAAAGAAAAAAAAAGAATGTACTAATAGCAGGGGACTTTAATGCTCCGCTTACAGTAATGGATAGG
>NW_027538308.1:0-215 GCF_008692635.1 Crocuta crocuta
ACTGGAATTGATGGTGTGGTTCTGGAAGGAGTAAGATGGATAGGGCTCTCTTTTCCATTTAGCCCTTTTACCTTTTCAACAGGAACTGCCAGTGACTCAGTAAGGGGATGGCAGGGGTGGGCGGGGGGGGGCAGCTGGAGCATTATTTTTAAACCTCCCCTCCTTAAGCCGCCAGTTTATTTATTCCTCACAGTAGATAATGTTGTAACCTCTTA
>NW_027538309.1:0-215 GCF_008692635.1 Crocuta crocuta
ATAAATGAAATCTGTTAGAGTTCAACCCATGAGACTGTCACAATGGCAAGATTTCTGAACACAATTATAAATTAGACCACAGTTTTATGTTGATTAAGTGGGCATAACTATGGCTTTCTTACAATTCAGTGATCATAATTACAGAATTCTTGCCCATCAGGGAGTTTTTTATTTTCAAAGAGTTCCAGACCCAACCTTGTCCTGTTTCTCAGCTA
>NW_027538310.1:0-215 GCF_008692635.1 Crocuta crocuta
ACTGGTGGGGAAGTCTGAAGTGGGCAGTCTATGGGGATGCTCTTCGTCCTTGACTTTGAGGGTGGGAGGAGGAGCTGATGGTGCCTGACATACTGAGGATGGTATAGGAATCAGTTTTGCAGGCAACACCCAAGGTGGTGCAGAAAGGGGGGAGGGGGCGGGGAGGGAAAGAAGAAGAAGTGAGATGCCAGCAGAAGGCAGACAAAGAGAATTTC
>NW_027538311.1:0-215 GCF_008692635.1 Crocuta crocuta
ATATATATATATATATCCATTCATCTATAAATGGACATTTGGGTTGCTTCCATATTTTGGCTATTGCAAATATGGTGCAATAAACATAATGGTGCATATATCTTTTCATACTATTGGAGTAAATACCCAGTAGTGGAAATACTGGATCATATGGTAATTCTTTTTTAAAAATTTTAAGAGACATTCATACTGTTTTCCACAGTGACAGCACCAAT
>NW_027538312.1:0-215 GCF_008692635.1 Crocuta crocuta
ATAGCCAAATTATGGAAGCAACCTAAGGGTCCATTGATAGAGCAATGATAAAGAGAAGTGGTGTATATATGTACATATATATGTACATATGTATGTACATATATATGTACATATATACATATATGTACATATATATGTACATATATATACGTGTGTGTGTGTATGTACACACACACACACACACTAGAATATTACTCAGCCATAAAAAATGAAAT
>NW_027538313.1:0-215 GCF_008692635.1 Crocuta crocuta
ATCCTGCTCCCAGGTACGTTCCCTGGAGAAACGCCTACACGAGCTCCTAAGGCATGTGCCAGAATATTCAAAGCAGCACTATCCAAATGCCCACTGGCAAAAGAACGGATAAACTGTGGCGCCCGCATGTGAGGAACGCTACACACAACCTACATCTACACACAAAAATATGGATAAACCTGGGGCGCCTGGGGGGCTCAGTCGGTTAAGCGTCC
>NW_027538314.1:0-215 GCF_008692635.1 Crocuta crocuta
ATTTTATCCTCATTGTGTTCTCTCTTGCCTAATTCACACCTTACTCTACAGACCAAAGTTCTGTTCTTTAATGAAATAGAAAAACTATGCAGCTGTAGTATATTAAACTTCTCAGCATTGAGGATGCAAGAGACCACACAGAGTCTGTACTCTGTCCACATACAGGAAGGTTTTGGTGAAGTGGTTCAGATCCTGGGTTCTAGAAATAGAGTTTA
>NW_027538315.1:0-215 GCF_008692635.1 Crocuta crocuta
ATTTTGTCCTGAAAAGGTTATAATAAAGAGTCCACTTAAAGTACCCTCTACTCACATAGACCCTGTGGGCTTCTAAGGGCCTAAAATATTTGCAAAAGCACTGACAAAGTAACATAATTTGACAACTTTTACAGGACATGGAAGGGAAGAATCATATCCTACTGACAGTAACGAAACAGAGACAACATTCACAAAGAATAGAAAATCTGTAAGAA
>NW_027538316.1:0-215 GCF_008692635.1 Crocuta crocuta
ACAGTGTAGGAGGGTACCCATTTTTCCACATCCTCGCCAGCATCTAGAGTTCTCTGATTTATAAAATGCAAACTCTTAATCTATCCCTAGAAAGGTTAGAAATTCTTAGAATTATGTAGAATAATGCAGATATTAATAAATATTTATTTCTTCCTAACAGGAATTGTACTTTATTTTATTTTTTTTTTAAATGTTTTATTTATTTTTAGGAGAGA
>NW_027538317.1:0-215 GCF_008692635.1 Crocuta crocuta
ATGAGCACTGGGTGTTATATGAAAACCAACTTGACAATAAACTAATAATAAATAAATAAATAAATAAGAAAGTAAGGGGATGGAGAAGTATATATCATGCTATGGGAAGTCAAAAGAAAGCTGGACTACCTATACTTACATCAGACAAACTTGACTTCAAAGTAAAGTCTGTAACAAGGGATGAAGAAGGTCATTATATAATAATTACAGGGTCT
>NW_027538318.1:0-215 GCF_008692635.1 Crocuta crocuta
TTGAACGGTAGAGCCCTTCGTACCAAAACAGAATGGTAGCTGGTGAGGCTGTCTCTGCCAACTCAGAATTAACACTGATGTAGTCAAATTAGTGAAATACATAAGCCATTTGGGAAAACCGAAGTTTTCCACAAAACACAGTGTACAAAAGTTTAAGATATACTGTGGTTCTAGAATTGAGAACTCAGAAGTGGACCCAAAAGTATACAGCCAAC
>NW_027538319.1:0-215 GCF_008692635.1 Crocuta crocuta
AGCTCCTCCTGGGGACCACATCCCTCTGGGTCGACAATTCTCCTGCCTCAGGATCAGGAGCCTTCTGGACATTGCCTGTCATCTCCCTGGGCTCACCCTGCCCTGGAATGGAGTCAGGCAGCCTTGGACCCACAGGGACTCAGACCCAGGCTATCCAGGGGTCAGGCCCACACATCCTTTGGAACCTGGTCAGCATCCCTGGTGCAACCCCAGCA
>NW_027538320.1:0-215 GCF_008692635.1 Crocuta crocuta
GGGGCTCAAACTCACAAACTGCGAGATCATGACATGAGGTGGAATCAGATGCTTAACAAACTGAGCCTCCTCTATGTAGCAGGAAAAGATTCTCTGATCCCAAGGGTATTGGGCTTTACCAAATGACTTACTGTGGCCAAGGGAATGTAAATGGAACCAATGTGTGCACTTTGCCATAGAAACCTTGGGAGCTATTGTGTTATCTTGACATTGTT
>NW_027538321.1:0-215 GCF_008692635.1 Crocuta crocuta
AAATATGTGTCAGAAGGATACACCAATAAAGACTCAAGTAATACCCCCATTCTAACAACACTATGGTTTTACAGCTCAAGTAGAATATTTATAATCATTGATAGAAACCATTCTTAGTCTATGGCCAGAATAAAGATCCACGCTATAACCAGAGGCTCCCAAACAATGTACTAAAATCATAGTCGCAATGGTGCACTTAGTATCTTGACTAAGTA
>NW_027538322.1:0-215 GCF_008692635.1 Crocuta crocuta
TAGAGGGGAAGGATTAGAGGCTTAGGGTTAGAGGATAAGGGTTATGGTTAGGAGTAAGGTAATTAGGGGTTAGGGTTGGGAGTTGGTGTTAGGGCTAGAGCGTTCAGGATAGGGTTAGAGGGGTTGCATCAGAAGGTAAGGTTAGGGGGTTAAGGGTTAGGGTTAGGGGTTTTGGTTGGGGTCAGTGTTTGTGTTAGGGTTTAGGCTTAGGTTTA
>NW_027538323.1:0-215 GCF_008692635.1 Crocuta crocuta
TACCGAGGACACAGGAGACGCTGGTGGTATACTTCGCATCGAGTATTGGTACTGAGGACACAGGGGACGCCGGCGGTATACTTTGCATTGAGTATTGATACCGAGGACACAGGGGGTGCAGACGGTGTACTTCGCATCAAGTATTGGTACTCAGGACACAGGTGGATGCCAGCGGTATACTTCGCATCGAGTATTGGTACTCAGGACACAGGGGA
>NW_027538324.1:0-215 GCF_008692635.1 Crocuta crocuta
AGTGTGTTTCCTCTGACCATCCTGTCTTTCTTTGCTTTGAAGAGATAGAGACAGAGTGAGGGAGCAGTTTTCCATCACTTGGGGCAACACCAAGATGTCCAACGCTAACTGGATGGCAGACCCTTCATTGTGATGATGGCGACAGAAGCAGACGGAAAGACTAGAACTGACCTTGACATCCCATTTGGAGTTTGATGTGGCTGCAGTGGGAAAAG
>NW_027538325.1:0-215 GCF_008692635.1 Crocuta crocuta
AGGTGTGTTCCAGGTTCCAAGGGGCCCGCACCTTGTTGCAAAGAAGCCCGTACTCCCCAAGCCCTCAGTCCGGGGGCAGAGGAACCCCGCTCCCGGACGCACGCCAGCAGCGAGGAAAACCACACGGACTCCACTCCCACGTGCCAGGAGCTCAACCTGAGCAGACGAGCTCTGACCCCCGAGGCCGGGGCGCTCCGGCTGAGCTGGGCCCACCC
>NW_027538326.1:0-213 GCF_008692635.1 Crocuta crocuta
CGGAATATAGCCAACCAATACTGGGAGCGTTTGTATACAAAGGTATACACACACACACACACACACACACACACACAAGGGTGTTCATTGCAGTGTAGTTTATATTTTCTTGTGAAATTGTTTATAATACTTGAGAGCTTTAAACAACTTAAGTGTATGTTTAATATTTCAAGCTGTGTTTCCATTTCAAAACAGTAGGCAGCAATTATAAAA
>NW_027538327.1:0-215 GCF_008692635.1 Crocuta crocuta
CTCAAAACACCCTCTGTAGTCAGTACCCTCACTCTCTCTGCCTTACAGAAAAGAAAACCAAATCATAGAGAAGTTAATAACTTGTCCAGCATTCACAGCTGGAAGGTGGTCAAGGCAGGATTTGAACCCAGCTGTGGTCTTCCATGGAACAGCCTCTCCTAGGCATAAGGTAGAGGCTTACATTCACAGGGGAATTATCTGGACTGACTGCTGAA
>NW_027538328.1:0-215 GCF_008692635.1 Crocuta crocuta
CCAATATTCATAGAAGAAGAGCAAGCTGAGAGAGGGCTGGGGCTGAAGAAGAGGGAAACACTGCTCAGAATCACAAAATAAGTACAGCACTGAAGAAGGAGAAAGGTTAAATAACGGGGGCAGAGGAGAGGAAAGGAAGGAGGAAAATATAAAGCCCTCAGAAGACAGTGTTTGAAGATACGTAGTCCAAGCCAAAAGCATGAATTTTAAAGGGA
>NW_027538329.1:0-215 GCF_008692635.1 Crocuta crocuta
CACCTCGGAGAACAAAGGAGGGGATATGCAGGTCAAGTTCTCGCCGGGATTCCGGGGCCACCAACAGCCCTGGGTAGTTCTAGCTCAAACATGGGACACTGGGGACCACACCCCCACCGCCCAGCTCGAAGCATCACCACAGCTAAAAACTTCCTTCTGTTTTGGTCTCGGTTTGCCCAGCTGGAAACACGAGCCCTCAGTCACTTTGCCCCCTG
>NW_027538330.1:0-215 GCF_008692635.1 Crocuta crocuta
CATATATTATATATACTAAATACAATTTGTCATTATATTAGATATAATATATATGCATATATCAAGACTTAGATCTTATCTCCAGTCACAGGAAACACAAGGGATGGAAAACAAGTCAAATGATATGAAGGGAAGTACTTACCCAAATCCAGAATACGCGGTCTGTTTAAGTTCCTTCAGTGTTGCAAGATATTTTAGAAAATGATTAAAATAGG
>NW_027538331.1:0-215 GCF_008692635.1 Crocuta crocuta
TGTGGAAACTAATTTGATAATAAACTATTTGTAAAAAAATAAAAATAAAAGGAAAATCTTCAAAAAAAATTAAAAATTTATTTTTAAGTTTTTAATGTTTTTATTTATTTTTGGGAGAGTAAGAGACAGAGCATGAGCAGAAGAGGGGCAGAGAGAGAGACACACAGAATCTGAAGCATGCTCCAGGCCCCGTGCTGTCAGCACAGAGCCCAATG
>NW_027538332.1:0-215 GCF_008692635.1 Crocuta crocuta
GGAAAGAGCCCAAATTTCCATCAACTGATGAATGGATAAAGAAGAGGTTGTATGTATATACAGTGGAATATTACTCAGACATAAAAAAGGATGGAATCTTACCATTTGCAACAACGTAGACAGAGATAGAGAGTATCATGCTAAGCGAAATAAGTCAGTCAGGGAAGGACAGATACCATATGATTTCACCCATATGTGGAATTTAAGAAACAAAA
>NW_027538333.1:0-215 GCF_008692635.1 Crocuta crocuta
GGAATCAGAGTGATGCTGGCTTCATAAAATGAGTCTGCAAGCTTTCTTTCAATTTCTATTTTTTGGAATATCTTGAGAAAAATGGGCATTAATTCCGTTTTCAATACCTGGTAGAACTCCCCTGGGAGCCATCAGGTCCAGGGCTTTAATTTGTTGGGAGACGTTGGATGACTGATTTGATTTCTTCATTAGTTATGGGTCTGTTCAGATTTTCT
>NW_027538334.1:0-215 GCF_008692635.1 Crocuta crocuta
CATTTTCAGGATGACCTAACAAGCGGGGAGTCTTCCAGGAGTGTACTTCCCCATGACTCCTAGTAGTGGAGCCGTTGTAAAAGTTGTTGGAATATGATGTCGAGATTGAACATAACATTGCATCGACACAGCTGTATAGGTTGTATGCATAAATTTCAATTCTGAGATGTTTCCAGTTGCCAGAAGTTTACAATTTGAAATGTGGCTTGGGGAAC
>NW_027538335.1:0-215 GCF_008692635.1 Crocuta crocuta
CAGTAAATTATATATAATATATTTTTATTAAAAAGACATATGTTTTTATATTATAAAAATATATATTATATTATTATATATCAGTAAAAATAATATATTAATAAAACATTTTATTTTATATTTTAATATATTAATGATATAATATATTGCTTTTATATTTATATGTATATACACATATATATATAAAAATCCAGACTCCTTTCCACCACCCACCC
>NW_027538336.1:0-215 GCF_008692635.1 Crocuta crocuta
CAGGACTTTAAAGTAAGGAGGCTGCCTTTTTAACAAGCGGAGAAACACTTAAAAGCCAGAATTAGCATTGCCCTTTAGGGCAGTCACCCTGGAAGGCTGTGCACCGAGTCTAACAATGCGGCCATAGAAAGTTCTTCCTTGGAATTGCCTTCACAGCCTTCGTGAGAGCATTTCCTCCGGGCAGGGGGGGAGAGGGGGAGGAGGGGGAGGGAGGG
>NW_027538337.1:0-215 GCF_008692635.1 Crocuta crocuta
CCATCACATCTGAAGACAGAAGAAAAACACTTTCAGATAAGTAAGGCCTCAGTGATACCTCCCCTGTTCTCGAGAACCTTCTGGAAAATGTGCTCTACCAAAAGGTGGGGTTAAACTGGAAAAAAGGGGGAAAGGGGAGAAATCTGGGATATAGAAAATAGGAGCCCCACCATGAGAGAAGTAAAACAAGTCCTTAGGATGGAGAAACCATGTCC
>NW_027538338.1:0-215 GCF_008692635.1 Crocuta crocuta
GTTCGGTGTTTCTCTCGGTGGTGGCTTGGGAGTCCTCATATTCTGATCAGCTCGTTTCAGCCTACTTATATCATCCCTGGCTTCCTCAAGTCTCCTGAACCCTCCTGAACATAATCAGTGCCAGTTTCTGTCAGGCTGCCAGGTGTGGAGGTGGTAAATGAGGACAGGTGCCAAACTGCCAGCCCCATGATGCCGTTACTGGCCTCCTGCCACAG
>NW_027538339.1:0-215 GCF_008692635.1 Crocuta crocuta
CCCCCAGTGGTTTGCTGCTAAAACCACCAGGGGTCGGGGAGGAGAGGGGATTAAAAGTCCTGAGTTTTAGCATTTGCTGATTTCCATGGCAAAATACTTCCACCAGGGCCAACGTCAATGTATTAACAGTCTACAGTTCACGAAATTGCCAAAGATTTTTAAATTGGCTTTTATGAGCTAGTAGAAGCCTCCAGCATTCCACTGAAACAAAAGAC
>NW_027538340.1:0-215 GCF_008692635.1 Crocuta crocuta
CCCTCAAAATATAATATATATAGTTATATATTTATATTGATATAAAATTTGTTAGATATATTTTATTTATATATGAATATATAAGTATTTTTATAAATATATTAATATAAGATATAGAAATATGTAATTTTATTATTTTAAATATACAACATATATTAATATATATAATATAATGTATTTTTATAAAATAAATACATAAAACATTCTATTTTCTA
>NW_027538341.1:0-215 GCF_008692635.1 Crocuta crocuta
CCCTTCCATGTCAGCTGGCTGTGCAGGTGCAGAGAGAAGGGGAGATATATATACATCCTGATGGGAGACAGATTCATTTTGATCTCTCCCAGGAGATAACATTAAATGTAAGCTTTTTGAAAGAATATCTTAATTGCAGACACTGCTTCCAGCGGAAAAGACAAAGGCAAACAAGTAACGAATCTTTCCAGTAAGTTGTGAATCTCAAAGGGCCC
>NW_027538342.1:0-215 GCF_008692635.1 Crocuta crocuta
CCCGGCCGCGCGCTTTCGGCTCCGCGAGCCCGCAGCCGAGCTACGGTTCATGCGCACCCCCCCTCCCCCGCGGGGCGGAGGCAGGGCCCGAGCCCAGGCCTGGAGGGTGTGGTGGGGAGGACTGCGCCCAGCTCACGCCCGCCAGCCGGAAAATGGCTGCCCGCAGCGTCGCGGACAGTCACGTGCCCAGGCACTGCCGCCGCCGCGCGCCCACT
>NW_027538343.1:0-215 GCF_008692635.1 Crocuta crocuta
TAGTTTCCTATAGGCCTGCCAATCCAGGACTGTATTCATAGTACACCCTTGTGTTTGTTTTTGTTTTTGAAATCATGGTTGATGTAACAAAGGGCAACATGAAGGATGCATAGGCATTCTTATAAATGTTTTTGAAAATGGGGCCTGTTCTATAGTTCAATGCTTTATACAGAGACTGACTTCTGTATTAGACATTCATTCAACAGACCTTTGTC
>NW_027538344.1:0-215 GCF_008692635.1 Crocuta crocuta
CCTGGGGCTCCCTGACTGAGTAAGTAAGCAGATGGAGTTCCAGGAGCTCAGCCCATCACCATCTCCTACCCCCACCCAGCTCTGATTCATGACTTCCCGGGGGAACAGAAATGTCGCATCTGCCCCTACGTTCCCGTCAGCATACCCACGTCTTCAGTGTTTACTTCATGCCAGCTACGGGCAGGGCACCCTACAGAGAGAGGCTCTTAGACCCC
>NW_027538345.1:0-215 GCF_008692635.1 Crocuta crocuta
TGAAATCAGTAAGTGGAAAATTTATAGAATTGAATGCATAAATTTTAAAAATATCTAAAGTCAATTTTTTTAATGAAACAAATTCGGGGTGCCTGGGAGGCTCAGTCGGTTGTGTGGCCAACTTTGGCTCAGGTCATGATCTCATGGTTCATGCGCGTTCGAACCCCAACTCAGGTTCTGTGCTGACAGCTAGCTCAGAGCCTGGAGCCTGCTTC
>NW_027538346.1:0-215 GCF_008692635.1 Crocuta crocuta
CCAGATTTCATTCTTTCTCATTGCCATGGAGTATTCCATCGTACATATAAACCACATCTTCTTGTGGTGACTTTAAAATCTTCATCAAAGCAGGTCAAATTGCCAATGAATAAAAGGATCCGAAGAGTGCAGGATGCGCCCACAGACATCTGGAACCAAGAAGTCCAAACTGAAGGTGTCAGCAGGATCATGCTTCCTCTGAAACTCTGGACTGT
>NW_027538347.1:0-215 GCF_008692635.1 Crocuta crocuta
CTCATCTCCACACATGGAATCATAGCTCTTGTGCCTCAAAGCTCTGCCTCTAAGCCACCACCTGTGTCTGATGTGCTTGTCTCCCAACAATGGGTTCTCCTCTCTGGAAGTGCTATCCTTGGGCACAGAGACACTTGGGGGGATGGGGATCCTGAGGTCCTGCAAAGCACCTGGAATATCATGTTCTTAGAGAAACATGTTACCTATACAGGTTA
>NW_027538348.1:0-215 GCF_008692635.1 Crocuta crocuta
ACAGGCTGAAAGACACTGACCACAGGAGAGTAAAATAATCCCTCTGTTACCTCCCTCCCTGACACACACCAAACAAACAAACAAACAAATATTTAATTTCTCTTTCTCAAACTCAGATGACCAAAGGGAGAAACTGCTACAAGTATGTGGATGGAACGGATAACTCTTGGTCCAACTGGATGAGGTAAGGCCAATAGGGCTCAGGGATCCAGAGA
>NW_027538349.1:0-215 GCF_008692635.1 Crocuta crocuta
AGTTACGTTTTCTGCTTCTGCCAACACTGGCTGTGTGTGGGAGGGTGAGCTGTGACCCGGGCCCCCAGCAGGCCCGGGTGGGACACAGCCCTGCCCTGGCTCTTCCCCGAGACTCTGGGGCTCCCAGGAAAGCCTCCCCGGGGGAGCCACTCCCCCCACCCCACCTCCCGCCCGGCTTCAGGGGGGGTGGGGGGGGCTTTCAGCACCTGGACAAG
>NW_027538350.1:0-215 GCF_008692635.1 Crocuta crocuta
CTCTCCTCCACTCTGTCCCCTGCAGGTTGGGACCCAGGACCAGGGGTCAAGATCAGGCCCGATAAGAAAGTTACCCCAACTTTGGACAAGTAACCTCGACCCCTCGGCCTCCTGCTCCCCACCTGCGAGGCGAGCGTTGTGTCTGTGCCACGTGACGTGGTGCCACGTGACGGTCGGTGTGGCTCGGGGCCCGGACGAGTCAGTAGCGCCAACCA
>NW_027538351.1:0-215 GCF_008692635.1 Crocuta crocuta
ACAGAGATCAAGCTTGTTCTCAAGGTCAACTGACCATTGCCAGAGTAGGGCAAGGACCAGGTCTCGTGTGCTCTGGAAGGCTGAGACTTAGAACACCAGCACGGGAGGTGGGAAACTTCGGGGGGGAGGTCACTCTTCCAGCACAGTCCTCCAGGAGCCCTGGGCAGGCTTGAGGTTGTCACTTTGCTCAAGGAGGAGGCCCTGACCCCACTGCA
>NW_027538352.1:0-215 GCF_008692635.1 Crocuta crocuta
CTCGCTCCCCGCCCCCGTGACCCCCAGCGCGGGCCTGTGGCTGTTGCTGAGACTCAACCTGACGAGGACGGTATGCACGGTACCGGCTGTGGCTCTGTTCCCAGAAAACTTTATTTACCAAACTGCTGCCAACCTACACATCTTGGCTACGGCAGGTCTACCCCCAGAGGCTCTGGCTTACCCAGCAGTGACCCCAAAAGGCTGGGTGGCTGAGC
>NW_027538353.1:0-215 GCF_008692635.1 Crocuta crocuta
CTTGTGTGTCGTAGCTCATCTGTTCCAAGAGAAAATCAACAGATCGTACTCAGTGTCTTGAATAAATTGCTCTATTTTGATATTAGAGAACGTGGTGGCCGTACTTTCTTGGTCTCGCTTGGGAAACTCGGGCCCGTGTTGACTCGGGCGGGTGAGGACCAAACTCTGCGTTTCCTCAAGAAGGCAGTAGCTTGGGGGCCTCCTTGCTGGCCTGC
>NW_027538354.1:0-215 GCF_008692635.1 Crocuta crocuta
CTGCATCAGTTTTCCAACATTAGTAACCTCGTGGAAAATGTGTTAGTTGAATGCAGGTTCGCCACAGGGTTCGTCACACATTTGGGTATATAACGCTTCTCTCAAACTTCCAGATGTCTTTTCTTACATGACTAACGCAGTGAAGCAAGATCGCTACTTTGTGCAATCCGCAGTGTTGTTTTCACTGAGTTGATTGAGCATGCTGCACTTCCATC
>NW_027538355.1:0-215 GCF_008692635.1 Crocuta crocuta
CGTAGCTCTAACTGGGCAAACGCAACACGGTAAACGCTGAATGAGTGGAAGGAGAAAAGCTGCAGTCCCCGCGCGCGCGCCAGAACATTTGTGAAGGGGAAGACACTTCTGCATCTCGTGGGCTCCGTCCGCCTTCCTGCCTCTGGTGTTGGGAGCCTTGCCAGCCACCGTCAGCAGGCCAGCCTTCCGGAGGTTTCCACCAGCAACCTGAGCCA
>NW_027538356.1:0-215 GCF_008692635.1 Crocuta crocuta
GAAGACAGAGCAGAGAATCAAGAAAGCTATAATGATTAATCCAAAGAGAGAGAGAGAGGAAAATAAAGGAGTAATAGAAAAGGTTTAAAAAGAATAGAGTGAAAAAATATGCTTGATAAAACAAAGCAACAAAACAGAAATATATAACATGTATATATCATATAATATAAATTATATATTATATTAATAATATGAATGCTTAATACAATGTAATA
>NW_027538357.1:0-215 GCF_008692635.1 Crocuta crocuta
CTAGAAATAAATAAAACATTTAAAAATTTTTTTAAAAAAATAAATTCCTTGTAATTAAAAAGAAATTTACTTCAAAAAGTTATTAAACCAATGGAGAGAGTAACTATAAAGATGTAAAGATGTAAAGAGAGCTGTAAAGGGTAATATGGACCAAGGGACTGTATTCAAGGAAAGAAACTTGGAAAGGAGGTTCCCCCTCCATGGCTTGGGGTCAG
>NW_027538358.1:0-215 GCF_008692635.1 Crocuta crocuta
TATATATATATATATATATATATAGGTATATATAAAAGAATATTGCTCAGCCATTAAAAAAGAATGAGGTCTTTCCATTTATGGCAACATGGATGGACACAGAGATTATACTGCTAAGGGGAATAAGTTAGAGAAAGACAAATACCATGTAATTACACTAATAAGTGGAATTTAGGAAACAAAACAAAGGAAAAGAGATATGCAAAAATAGAGAC
>NW_027538359.1:0-215 GCF_008692635.1 Crocuta crocuta
CCATGAGATCATGACCTGAGCTGAAGTCGGATGCTCAACCGACTGCTCCACCCAGGTGCCCCTAGATTTCATTTCTTCTTGTTGGATAGATGCCTTAATTATGATATAGTGCCCTTCATCTCATGTTTCATGTCCTTGGTTTAAATTCTACTTTTTCTGGGACAAGTATGGCTACTCCAGCTTTCTTTGGATGTCCATTTGCATGATAAGTGATC
>NW_027538360.1:0-215 GCF_008692635.1 Crocuta crocuta
TAGTATCAGCCCCGGTATTACCACTAGTTACTTTGCTAGCTCTCATCATATCCCAGGACCTGATCTAAACACTATGAGAACCAGCCCAACTGGTTCTCACAACAACCGAGTCTTCGGTACTACTACTGTCACCATATCATAAGTAAATGTAGCTGAGGCCAACAGGGGCCGAGGAATGTGCCCAAGGTCAGAGCACTGGAATGGAAGAGCCAGCA
>NW_027538361.1:0-215 GCF_008692635.1 Crocuta crocuta
TATTTTATATCTATATTATATATTTCTGTTTTTTAAAATACTTTTATTTATTTTGAGAGAGACAGACAGCATGAGTGAGGGAGAGGGAGAGAATTCCAAGCAATCTCCATGCTGTCAGCACAGAGCCCCATGTAGGGCTCAAACTCATGAACCGTGAGATCATGATCTGACCTAAAAATGAAACAGATGCTTAACCAATTGAGCCACACAGGTGC
>NW_027538362.1:0-215 GCF_008692635.1 Crocuta crocuta
TGACCCCGATATTCCCATACATAAGCTTCTTTGCATGTGTTTCCTGAGGTTCTGCTGAGTTTCTTGACCAATAAGTTGAGGTTTTTCATCAAATTTGTGGATTTTTGGCCATTATTTTTTCAAATGAATTTTCTATCACATCTGATGGTTTTCTCCTTCCAGGGCTCCGACTAATGTGGGTTAGGGGACTCTATACTGTCCGGTATGTCTCTGAC
>NW_027538363.1:0-215 GCF_008692635.1 Crocuta crocuta
GCTGAGAACAAACTGAGGACTGATGGGTGTGAGGGGGAAGGGGGAGATGGGCATAGGGGAGGGCACTTGCTGGGATGAGCCTGGGTGTTATATGGAAATCAACTTGACAATAAACTATGTGATAACAAAAAAAAAACATTTAAAAAACCCCAGTTTAAAAATAAAAGAGAACACTTGTGGGGATGAGCACTGAGTGTTATATGGAAACCAACTTG
>NW_027538364.1:0-215 GCF_008692635.1 Crocuta crocuta
TGGAAGGAGTGACACCCATCCATCGTCCATGGGGGGTGTCTCCATCATCGATGGAAGGGTGACCCCATTGTCTTAGGGGCAGTGCCCTCTTCGACAATGGAGAGGTTGTGGGCATGACACCCCTCCATCGTTGATAGGGAAGTGGCTCCATCATCGATTGGAGGGTGACTCCATTGTCGATTAGGGGTTGCCCCTTTGTCCATGGGGGCTGCATA
>NW_027538365.1:0-215 GCF_008692635.1 Crocuta crocuta
TGGACGCCACAGCTCTGCTCCTGAAAAAGTCACACACTTCCAAATCCTGAGTTTGAGTTCCAAGTGCTGTTTGAAAAACAAAGCTAAGCCAAGCAAAGCAAGCGGACAAAGACCTGTGGCCCTTTTCTTGTGTGCTTTTTTGCCCCCCTCCCCCACCCCCAGTCCCGTGGGCAGAGAGGGTTTCCTCTTGTGCAAACTCCGTGCCTCTCTCCTTC
>NW_027538366.1:0-215 GCF_008692635.1 Crocuta crocuta
GATAGCTTCCTTGGACTCCTTCCCACTTTCTTCTGCTTAGATGTTGATTAGTTTTACATATATTTTTATGCTTGAATTTATCACATTTGTGTCCCATTGCCAAAGCTGACGCCTCACTTTGATGCTAATCCATTCTTCACATCCTCCATTAAGCACCCCCCTTACTTGCTCAGTCACCACGGTTCCAGAAAGGACTGGTTCGATCTTTGATCACC
>NW_027538367.1:0-215 GCF_008692635.1 Crocuta crocuta
GAGGCTGGAGACAGACCAATAACCAGGGGAGCTCGGCAAGGTAGGGTTAAGCAAGCTCCCCAAATCAAGAGAATAATACCTGTGAGGGCTTCGAATCCCCTGAGAGTTGAAAACCATCCTCTAAATTACTCCTCAGGGTCCCAACCTTTCCAAGCCTGGACTGGGACACAAGCAACCTTTCTCATTCGATCTGTGATCTCCTCTATGACTTTTCC
>NW_027538368.1:0-215 GCF_008692635.1 Crocuta crocuta
GCGTCCCGGGCAGGGCTGCGGGGTCCGGGTCAGACCTGGCCGGGCGCCGCCCCGGTCCCTCCTCTTCACCCGAAGGAAAACACTGCTGTTTCCGGACTTAGTAATTCTGCTACTTTGTCCTCTGGAAAATGTGGCCCAGAAACGCCCCTGCCCCGACCCCGGGGTGTCCGGAAGCACGAGGACGGCAGGCCCTCCGCCCCTGACGGACACACGCC
>NW_027538369.1:0-215 GCF_008692635.1 Crocuta crocuta
GTGCCTGGAGCCCCCCGAGGAGGCCGCTCTCCACCCTCCCCACAATCCCACCGACGTGGGAGACTGAGCCTGGGGGCCCCTTGCTCGAGTGCACGTGGGAAAGCCTGGCTCCTTCGGCTCAGGTAATGGAGCTGAGACACAGCTGATGTTCATGTGCGGATGTGCTCACGCCAAACCGCTACCAGGCAACAGCCCTCAGCGGCCCCCGGGTCTCC
>NW_027538370.1:0-215 GCF_008692635.1 Crocuta crocuta
GGGTGGCCTGAGGGCCACACAGGGAGTCCTCCCAGGCCCCCAGGGAATCCAGGAAAAACTGAGAGGGGCACCCGTTCCACCACTGGTGGAAGCCAGGGCGCGGCCATCCTTCCTGGTGGACCTTTGGCAGGCGTGTCCAGATGTGCCCCACCCTCCCCCCCACCCCCGCCCCACCGGGCTTTGGGTGTTCCAGTCTCAGGGCTGTGTGGTCTGGT
>NW_027538371.1:0-216 GCF_008692635.1 Crocuta crocuta
AAAAAAAAAAAAAAGGATTCCTGCTTGTCTATGCCTGGACTCTGGGTCGAGGGTAAAAAGAACAAGACTCTGTTGAAAATTTCTAGTTATAAGTCCCAGCACTCAGTTGGGTTTAGGGCCAGAATTCTGCCCCTTTTAGTCAACTTTTTGCTCTAGGCTTTTCAGGCCTCTCAGGTCACGTGAATTCGATGCTTGACGGAAGCAAACACACATCCC
>NW_027538372.1:0-215 GCF_008692635.1 Crocuta crocuta
GGGACGGGCTGACACGGCAGGGCCAGCCCCGGGCTCCCCTCCCCACCCTCCCCACCTTGCACGTCGCCGCCCGCCGTGGGGCCCGGAGCCTGCGCGCGCTCTGGCCTGGCGCGTGCCGGCGCGGGCTAAAAGGGGGTGCGGGCGCGTGGGGGACGGTGGCCGGAGAGGAAGAAGAAAGGCTTCCCTGACCGGGAATCGAACCCGGGCCGCGGCGG
>NW_027538373.1:0-216 GCF_008692635.1 Crocuta crocuta
AAAAAAAAAAGGAAAATGGGAGGAGGGCAGCTCTTAAGCAGGGATAGGCGTGGTGTGATCCAGTGCGTCAGACGGGAGTTCGGCCTTGGTGCTTGTAGGGAGGAGAGTGGCGGCGCTCCACCTCTCTTTTATAGGCGTGTAAGCTCGCAGGGCCAGGGGCGCAGCCAAAGATTGTTGAGCTTTTCAACCCAGGCCAGTCCCAGCCTCCAAATCCCA
>NW_027538374.1:0-216 GCF_008692635.1 Crocuta crocuta
ACATGTTAAAAACTTTTTCAATTAAAAAAATAAAGATGAAGAGAAAAGCTTACTTTCCATCCTTTCCAGGGAACAACCATCAGAAGACCTTGACCTAAACGACTATCAGTCTGATCAAAAGGTTACACTGAAAAAGGTGAGGGAAAATACATTTGTATTAAATCTAAATTGAAGTCTCCTAAAGAAAAACAAAGAAACAAACAAACCTCACCCCAG
>NW_027538375.1:0-216 GCF_008692635.1 Crocuta crocuta
AAAAAAAAATCAAAACTCCTAACTAAATGAGATATTGGGCATGTTAATTAGATTCTTATAATCATGTCAAAATATATACATATATTAATATTTTGTTACTTGAGCAACTACGGAATCTGCAGGAATGAAAAGCAGGATTCTGGGTGAAGACTCACAAAAAACAGGATTGAATTGGAAAGGTAGAAATGAAGGCACTAATATATAGAGTCAGTCCTC
>NW_027538376.1:0-216 GCF_008692635.1 Crocuta crocuta
TTTGTGGATATTTTTGAGAAAGTTAATGTATAAAACGGTGAAGTTTGAAATATACCAAGTTCATGATGGTGTTTGTCACAATAAAAAGGAGTAAAAATTCCAAAGTAAAAGTTTTGTTTTATTAAGTAATATCTGAGGCAAATATATTAAAGTATTAAACAAGTAGTGGGGTCATGAGTATTATTCCTTTTAATTTTTAGGACTTCAAGATATTGG
>NW_027538377.1:0-215 GCF_008692635.1 Crocuta crocuta
GGGGGAGGCGCCTGGGTGGCTCAGTTGGTTAAGCGTTTGACACTTGATGTGGGCTCAGGTTATGATCTCATGGGTTCATGGGTTCGAGACCCGTGTTGGGCTCGGTGCTGACAGTGCAGAGCCTGCTTGGGATTCCATCTCCTTCTCCCTCTGCCCCTTGCCTGCTCACACTCTCTCCCTCTCTCTCAAAATAAATAAATAAATAAATAAATAAA
>NW_027538378.1:0-216 GCF_008692635.1 Crocuta crocuta
AACACAGCACTCAAAGTCATAGGCCCAGCAATCAGACAGGAAACAAATAAAAGATTTCCAATTCAGCAAGGAAGATGTCAAGGTTTCACTCTTTATAGATGACATGACTTCTCTCTACAAAGAAGCCTGAAACGCTCCACCAAAACACCACAAGAACGGATACGTGAATTTAGCAAAGTCATGGGATGTGAGATCAATGTGCAGAAATCGATTGCA
>NW_027538379.1:0-216 GCF_008692635.1 Crocuta crocuta
AAAAATTGAAAGAATCTGTCACCACTAAACCAGCCCTACAAGAAACCCTTAGGGGGACTCTCTGAGGGAAATATTCCAAGGAATGAAGACACCAGAGACACCACCACAAGCATGAACCCTAAAAAGGACACAAAGACTCTAAATCCACATATTTTAATAATAACACTGAAAGTAAATGGGCTGAATGCTCCAATCAAAGACATAGGGTAGCAGAAT
>NW_027538380.1:0-216 GCF_008692635.1 Crocuta crocuta
ATGATGTCAATTGATGATGAAAAGGCATTTGATAAAATTCTGCAGGATTCCTAATAACAGCCCTAAGCAAAGCAGCAATAAAAGGAAATTATTGTGATAAATGCTCTTTATCAGAAATAAGAGCCAAACACTGAAACCATTTTACGTAAAATCAGAAACAAGACACGGAGCCAAGTTATAATCATTCGTAATTAATACTGACTTAGACTCTAAGTC
>NW_027538381.1:0-216 GCF_008692635.1 Crocuta crocuta
AAATCTCAAAGGGTGCAGCAGGCAATCCAGGACCACCAAGAAGACTAGACTGATTTACATGAACTTTAATAGGCTCGTTATCCCAAGTAACAGTATGAAAGTTAGGAGGATTAGGAAAAAAGGCCCAAAAGGTTTCTGCATGAATGAATCCTACCTGACAAGTCAGAATCGAAAGTATAGCAAGAAAAATCACAGCAGGTTCTTTCACCAAGCCCT
>NW_027538382.1:0-216 GCF_008692635.1 Crocuta crocuta
GGACGTGGGGCCCAGAAGAGGTGGACGGTTAAATGGCACGGAACATACATTATCACTATGCCATGTCCAAAGCCTGGGTGCAACTGCACAAGGGGTGCCCTGAGGCCCAACGGCAGCCCATCCCGAAGAGCAGCCTCCCTTTGAACCGAAACTCTAAGTCAGAACGTCACCCTCCCATGCACCCTCACCTCAGTCCTCCGGGTAGACCCCTTTACT
>NW_027538383.1:0-215 GCF_008692635.1 Crocuta crocuta
AGCCTTTCTGTCTACATACATTTTTAAAGCTAAGAGACAGGTCCCCATGACCCTGGGCAAACAGTCTGGGTTTCAGTTTTGAAAGTTATAAAGAATTTTGGAGTTGGATGGTGGTGATGGTTCACAACAATATGAATGTACTTCATACCACTGAGCTGTATACTTAAAATAATGGTTAATGGGGCGCCTGGGTGGCTTAGTCGGTTAAGCGTCCG
>NW_027538384.1:0-216 GCF_008692635.1 Crocuta crocuta
GGAAGCCAATGAAAATGATAACACCACAGCCCCAAACCTCTGAGACAGAGCAAAGGTGGTCATAAAAGGGATGTATATAACAATCTGGGCCTTCCTAAAGAAGAAAGAAAGGTCTGAGGTACACAACCTAACTTTACACATGCACAACCTAACCTTACACCTTAAAGAGCCGGAAAAACAACAGCAAATAAAACCCAAAACCAGCAGAAGACAGGA
>NW_027538385.1:0-216 GCF_008692635.1 Crocuta crocuta
CCACGTGACATGTTCCCGCAGCCAGGCACGGTGAGCACTTGGTTCCCATGATTTTGCTCAATCTTCCCAAAGGTCATAAAAAGGAGGTACCACGATTATCCCGTTTGACAGAGAAAGAAACCAAAGTTTAGGGAGGTTAGATGGCATGCCCACTGTCACCAGGCTTTGAAGAGCCTAAGTAACATCATTTTGAGATTAAGGATTCCATTAAGAGCA
>NW_027538386.1:0-216 GCF_008692635.1 Crocuta crocuta
TAAAGCTACCTCAAGAAACAAGCCAAAGTACACATGGCGGAGAGTGCCAAATATCACAACAAGTAGGGAAAAAATAATCAAAGTTTCCATAAGAGAGACCAAGGGAAACCATTAAAAGAAAACTTCCTGAATGGACAGGCCCTGGACAGTCCATGAGCCTTCGTTAACATACAGTACTCACAGGTTCAGAGCTCCTAAGAAGCTTATAAAACTGAC
>NW_027538387.1:0-216 GCF_008692635.1 Crocuta crocuta
AACGGATAAATGAATTCAGCAGGGTCACAGGAGAGAAAATCATTGTACAGAAATCTGTTGCATTTTTAGACAATAATGAAGCGGTAGAAAGAGAAATTAAGAAAACAGTCCTGTTGACAATGGCACACCAAATAAGATACCTGTGAATAAATCTAACCAAAGTGGTGATGACTGATGAAAGAAATTCAAGATGACACAAAGGACATTCCATGCCCA
>NW_027538388.1:0-216 GCF_008692635.1 Crocuta crocuta
GTCTGTTTTGGATACAGGTAAGGGGCCCTTAATTGTTTCCCCTCCCGATTGATGGACTTTAGAAAGGGTTTGGATTACATTCGGATCCACCTCATATTGCTTACATATATCTTGATTTTTTAAGGCCCCAAAATAAGGACCACAGGGAAATTCTCCCCATTTTCCTTTACGTTTGCAAAACAAGTCCAATTGTAGGATAGTGCTGTCATTGATATT
>NW_027538389.1:0-216 GCF_008692635.1 Crocuta crocuta
AATATTCCATATCTGTGCAATCCAACATGGCAGCCACAAGACACATGTGATGATTGAGCACTTGAAGTGTGTCTAGTGTGACTGAGGAACTGAATTTCTTTTTTTAAATGCTTTATTTTGATTTTTGAGAAAGAGCGAGTGAGCGCATGTGGGTGCGCATGCACTAGTGAGGGAGGGGCAGAGAGGGAGGGAGACAGAGGATCCAAAGCAGGCTCT
>NW_027538390.1:0-215 GCF_008692635.1 Crocuta crocuta
GGAGGTTCCTCAAAACATTAACACTAGAACTCCCCTATGACCCAGGAATAGAACTGCTAGGAATTTATCCAAGAGATATAGGAGTGCAGATGCATAGGGACACTTGGACCCCAATGTTCATAGCAGCACTCTCAACAATAGTCAGAACATGGAAAGAGCGTAAGTGTCCGTCACCAGACGAATGGATCAAGAAGATGTGGTTTATCTATACGATG
>NW_027538391.1:0-216 GCF_008692635.1 Crocuta crocuta
AAGAAGTTATACTTTTTTATGCTGCTTGAATTTGCCTTACAACTACGATTTACGACTTATTTAATTATAAGTAAACTAATATTTTTAAACGATAGGTGGGAATTCTCTCTTAAATGTATTCGCAGAATGGTAGAGAGACTTACTTAGTGAAAATACATCTACAACTAATTGCAAATTGAAGTGGAAAAAGACAGAATAGAAGCTATACAGCACTGA
>NW_027538392.1:0-216 GCF_008692635.1 Crocuta crocuta
AAGAGGAAGTGAGATGGGGCCGTGGAGTGGGCTCCAAACCAGTACAGGCCATTGTCTGCAGATCCAAATGAGGCAGAGCAGCTGGCCAAGCTCTCTGGCCAGTGGGGGCCACCAGCTGAGGGTGGGCTCTCTGCTCAATCCCTGCTGAAAGCAGGAAGGTATGGTTTACCTAGACTTCCAGAAGTCATATTCCCTCTCTGTGACCTTGGTGCCTGA
>NW_027538393.1:0-216 GCF_008692635.1 Crocuta crocuta
AAGCATCTCATGAAGAGGTACAGTTTAAATACACTTTTAATGTTATGATAAATTCTTATGTATCAAAAGTTAACACATCTATGCTGTTCTCATCAAATCTATGACTGAAACAGTAACTCAATACAGAATATTTTAAAAACATCTTAGCGCTGTGGTCACAAGAAAAACTTCAGATGTTGATTTCTATTTATGTGATTATTTTTGGTGCAGAGAAAG
>NW_027538394.1:0-216 GCF_008692635.1 Crocuta crocuta
AATCAATGCATTAATAGATAAAGAAAATTATACACAATGGAATATTATTCATGTTCAATAAAGGAAGAAGTCCTGCTATTTGTAAGAATATGGATGAATCTGGAAGATACTATGCTAAGTGAAATAATCCAGACAAAGAAAGACAATGCTGCTTGATCCCACTATGTAGAATCAAAAAAAACTCAAATTCACAGAAGCAGATAGTAGATGGTAGTG
>NW_027538395.1:0-216 GCF_008692635.1 Crocuta crocuta
TTTTTTTCTAAATACATCTATGTGGTGCTCATGGGATGATCAGTGAACATGAACACACTATTTAGGAATACAGAGAAAATCTGGTCCCATTCTTAAAAGCTGACATCAGAGTTGGAGATACATCTTGATTATAACCTATGATGGAAGCCATAGCAAAGAGGTGTGGGAAATGCTGTGGAAACAGAAGAAATGTTTAGTTGCACTAAGAACTGATAG
>NW_027538396.1:0-216 GCF_008692635.1 Crocuta crocuta
AATTATAGCAAAGAACTTCCCCGACCTGGGGAAGGAAGTAAATGTTGAAAAACAAGAGGTAGAGGACTCCACTCAGACATAACTTGAATCGATCTTCTGCACGGTATATTATAGTAAAAATGTCAAAATACAAGGACAAGGAGAGAATTTTGAAAGAAGCCAGGGAAAAAAGACCCTAACATACAAAGGGAAACCTATCAGAGTGGTGGCAGACCT
>NW_027538397.1:0-216 GCF_008692635.1 Crocuta crocuta
ACGCTTGACTATGCAGAGTTATCATTAGATTGGTTTGTGGTCTTATCTTGAAATGTGTATCTGATTGAGCGAGCAATAGCAGTTTGAGCTGAGGCAGCTTCTTGAGTTGTAGACTTACAACGTTTGGTAGACTTACACGTTTTGCACGTTGTTCATTTGTGGAAATTGTACTTTCTATTTTTTATTTATTTTTAAATTTATATCCAAGGTAGCATA
>NW_027538398.1:0-215 GCF_008692635.1 Crocuta crocuta
GAACCATGAGATCATGACCTGAGCTGAAGTTGGAATGAGCCACCCACGTGCCCCACTGTTATTACTTGATCCAGGAAAAGTTGTTGAGTTTCAATTTGTTCAGCTTTTTTCTTGTTGGAAGATGCGATGATAACTTCCAGACTCTTCACGTTCTGTGCTGAAACTGGAAGTTGCTTTGTGACTTCCTCTTTGTCCTTCAAATTACTTCTTACAAT
>NW_027538399.1:0-216 GCF_008692635.1 Crocuta crocuta
CGCACACCAGCTCCTCCGTCCGCGGGAAGGAGGGCGGCGGGCTGCGCGCCGGGCCTCCACCTTCCGCCCGGAACCCACCCCCGGGAGGGCGCACACGCTCGCACGCTCACGCTCGCGCGCGCACACACGGACACACGCGCGCGCGCACACTCACACACACACACACACACTCACAAAAAGGCGGCGGGAGGGGGAGCGCGGGCGGGGGCGGGGCGT
>NW_027538400.1:0-216 GCF_008692635.1 Crocuta crocuta
ACACATTTCTTATGCATCCATATACACATGCCTGTGCATATTACCCAGGACTATATTTCTTCACTCAAGAGCATATTTGACCATTGTTTCATGTGAATGCTGATTTTTCACATAATTTTTGTGAATCTCTTTACAATGCGGTTTCCCTGACATTTAAAAACTTTATTTAAGTACAGTTCAAATGCTCAGATGTGTGTAATGCAGAAAATGCAATTG
>NW_027538401.1:0-216 GCF_008692635.1 Crocuta crocuta
CTCCCACAGCTCAGTAAGTGTTCAACAATGTTAGCTATTACTCAAGTCTCTGCTTAAAAGGCCTATATTTGGAGCTTTTTGGTGGCTCAGTTGGTTAGGCCTTTGACTCTTGATTTTGGCTCAGGTCATGTTCTCACATTACATGAGTTTGAGTGCCAAATTGAGCTCTGCGCTGACATCATGGAACCTGCTTGGGATTCTCTCTCTCCCTCTCTC
>NW_027538402.1:0-216 GCF_008692635.1 Crocuta crocuta
ACATACATACCAAATCTTCTTTATTTAATCAGGAGTCAGTGAACATTTGTGCTGGACTCTTTGAAACAGAAAAGTTCACTACCTCTCACTTTTGAACTTCTGCTCCAACAAATCTGGGCTATGGACAGAACCGGAGCACAAGACTCTCTTCATCACGGGGCTGACTGAAGGCAGAAGGTCCCTCACAGCAGTGCATCAGCTGTCCTGAAAGGTCAC
>NW_027538403.1:0-216 GCF_008692635.1 Crocuta crocuta
TTTAGGGCCTCCATGGTGTTTACACATTCAGCATCAAGTCAAAAATGTTTCCACAAACAACTTATTTACGAGCTCAAAAACACTCGTCCTCTTGTGAGCCAGACGCAATGACTCCTAGCCTATGACTCCTATATACAACTTAACCTATGTCCAAATCTTAGCCTTATTATTTTAGAACAAATATGTATGTCATCCTGTTTTTCACCAAGAACATCC
>NW_027538404.1:0-216 GCF_008692635.1 Crocuta crocuta
CACTCACGCTCTGTCTCTCAAAAATGAATAAATGTCAAAAAAAAAAAAGTCTGGGACTTTTAGGAAAAGAGAGAGAGAGGGAGAGAGAGAATAAGAATGAGTAGGGGAGGGGTAGAAGGAAAGGGAGAGAGAATTCCAAACAGATTCTGCACTGCCAGTGCAAAGCCCAACGGAGGGCTCGATCCCACAAACTGTGAGATCATGACCTGAGCTGAA
>NW_027538405.1:0-216 GCF_008692635.1 Crocuta crocuta
ATGACGGGGTCGATATTCATTCCAAATGACTCATCCCTCTCATCCCTCTCCGATGGAGCAAGGCTCATCTTGGTCAGGCCTCCCAGCCACCTGACCTCAGAGTTGGCCCAGGCAATGTGAACTCACAGTTCCCTGGCTGGAGAGGTCTGAGGGACAGGGGGTTTCCGCCTCGATCTCTTCTGCCTTGGCAGTCAGTCCAGGGAAGCCTAGTCCTGG
>NW_027538406.1:0-216 GCF_008692635.1 Crocuta crocuta
GTCCTGCTTTGGATTCTGTGTCTCCCTCTCTCTCTCCCCTTCTTGCGCTCTGTCTCTCTCTCTCTCTGTCTCTTTCTCGCTCTCTCTCTCTCAAAAATAAAATAAACAGAAAACATTTTTAAAAATAAATAAAATGAAATAAAACCATTTGCCCAACTTCTTAAAACTTAAAAAAAAAAAATCCTTAAAAAGACCTAGGAGGCACAGGATTGCAAC
>NW_027538407.1:0-216 GCF_008692635.1 Crocuta crocuta
ACAGCCTCTTCAGTGTAAAGTGTGAGGTCTTTTCTACATAGAGCTCCTAGCTATCAGCTCTTGCCTCGTGTGTGCCTTCCAGCACTAAGCTGTTGATTTCTTGCCAGCTCGGCCTCTCCTGCAGCAGGTCCGGGAGGCCACAGTGCAGAAAAGGAGTGCATGAGTGAGACATGGAAAAAGCAGTGATGGGTACATCGCATTCCAAACCGAGTGAGA
>NW_027538408.1:0-216 GCF_008692635.1 Crocuta crocuta
ACTATATCACCCAACACCTAGAACATTGCCTCACACATAGGACATGCCCATTAAAGGTTGGTAAATAAATGGATCATCCTATTAAGTAAACATTATGATTATTCTTTCATCCATTCTATGAATAAAGGATTTGGGAACTCAGTAACACCAAACATTCACATGCACACATAGATACCTACTCATACAAACAAAATGAAACTTAACTAAGAACAGGTA
>NW_027538409.1:0-216 GCF_008692635.1 Crocuta crocuta
ACTATATCACCCAACACCTAGAACATTGCCTCACACATAGGACATACCCATTAAAGGTTTGTAAATAAATGGATCATCCTATTAAGTAAACATTATGATTATTTTTTCCTCCGTTCTATGAATAAAGGATTTGAGAACTCAGTAACACCAAACATTCACATGCACACATATATACCTACTCATACAAACAAAATGAAACTTAACTAAGAACAGGTA
>NW_027538410.1:0-216 GCF_008692635.1 Crocuta crocuta
TTGACCTCTAGTGAATGGAAGGTTGACTCAGAAAGTGAGCTGCTACATGTCCCCTCTCTTCAGACTGACCTAGGACCTAGCTTCCCTGCCAAACCGATGAGGAGAATAGTTGGGAAAATGATGAGGAAGAATCTGACCGTGCAGAACAGTGCCATACTTGTACTTTGGGTCGTAAGGTCTGCGTAGTCAGACCTACACTTATTTTGTATCAGGTCA
>NW_027538411.1:0-216 GCF_008692635.1 Crocuta crocuta
ATAATTATATTATAATTATTATATTATAAATAATTATAATTATATTATAAATAATAAATAATTAATTATATATAAATATATATAATTATATATTATTATATTTATATATAATATATAAATATATATAATTATATATTATTATATTTATATATTATATAATATAATTATATATTATTAAATATATATTTATATATTATATATAAATATAATAATATA
>NW_027538412.1:0-216 GCF_008692635.1 Crocuta crocuta
TATTAATTTCAGGGTGAAAGGAAATGATGCCAGGTATAAATTTGCACATATGCTAAGGGATATGGAGTATTTTATGTGATAAATATGAAGGTAAATATAACTTTTCTCATTCAGTAATTTTTTCATGGCAATTTACTGTATCCTGAAAATTGTGGTATATCCGCAGTGAAAAATTATTCTGCAATAAAATGTAATAATATACAAACAACCCAAAGA
>NW_027538413.1:0-216 GCF_008692635.1 Crocuta crocuta
ACTTCAAAATCAGAAATTAGGTCAAATGCACAAGTCCAATTCAAGAAGTTGAATTTGACTACTACATTTTTATGGTTTACAAATTTTTTTAATAGTAGTGTCATTTTATGGTCATGTATTAACAGATGTTGTAATCTGCTTTATTTATATAAAGCTGCAACTAACTTTCATTTTCTCTGTTTCTCTTTATTAATTAAGAATTGCCCTGGGTAAAGT
>NW_027538414.1:0-216 GCF_008692635.1 Crocuta crocuta
ACATTAAAAATATAATATGGGGGCACCTGAGTGGCTCAGTAGGTTAACCATCTGACTTCAGCTCAGGTCATAATCTCCAAAGCTCATGAGTTTGAGCTGCTGTCAGCACAGAGCATGCTTCAGATCCTCTGTCCCTCTCTTCCTCTACCCACCCCTCACTGCTTCTCTCTCTTTCTCAAAATAAAAAAATAATAAATAAATAAATAAAATATTAAT
>NW_027538415.1:0-216 GCF_008692635.1 Crocuta crocuta
ATCACTGGCCTACCTCTGACCCCTTTTTTGTCGGAATCCTCTTTGAATTTGTGCTTCTCTTCTTCATTGTTCCCATTTTCACCTTCCTCTACAATGGTCTCCACAGGTGGTTTTCGCTTCAGTTCTTTGAGCAGAATCCTAGAAATAAGCCACGATGTTTACTGCACAGGGCCTGAATAGGTGAACGTGTGACCTCTCAATCCTGAGAAGCAACCC
>NW_027538416.1:0-216 GCF_008692635.1 Crocuta crocuta
ATCACTGGCCTACCTCTGACCCCTTTTTTGTCGGAATCCTCTTTGCATTTGTGCTCCTCATCTTCATTGTTCTCGTTTTCAGCTTCCTCTACAATGGTCTCCACAGGTGGTTTTTGCTTCAGGTCATTGACCAGAATCCTAGAAATAAGCCACGATGTTTACTGCACGGGACCTGAATAGGTGAACGTGTGACCTCTCAATCCTGAGAAGCAACCC
>NW_027538417.1:0-216 GCF_008692635.1 Crocuta crocuta
TTTGTCCATGCCTCCTACCTCCTTCCCCTCTGTCAGCCATCAGTTTGTTTTCTATATGTGTCTGTCTGATTCTGCTTTTTGTTTGTTTCTTCATTTGGGTTGTATTTTTCGATCCTGTATCTGAGTGAAATCACATGGTACTTCTCTTCCTCAGTCTGACTCATTTCACTTAGCATAATACCTCTAGGTCCATTCATGTTGTCTCAAATGGCACAA
>NW_027538418.1:0-216 GCF_008692635.1 Crocuta crocuta
GGGTAAGAATATATCAAACTACAGTTGACCCTCGAATAACACAGGGGTTGGGGTGCTGACCCCTGTGCCATCAAAAACCCATGTATAATTATTTGAGCCCCCAACACTTCATTACAAATAGCCTACTGTCGGGGCGCCAGGGTGGCTTAGTCGGTTAAGCATCAAACTTTCGCTTAGGTCTTAATCTCGCGGTTCGTGGGTTTGGGCCCCGCGTCG
>NW_027538419.1:0-216 GCF_008692635.1 Crocuta crocuta
ATCCAAAAGAATCAGGTAACAAAATTTACTATCAAATATTCTACATATCGGAGAACTGAACATCATTACTTACTTTTATTATTTATATAATAATCATAATTATATATATATATTATATATATTATATAATATATATATTATATATATTATATAATATATATAATATATATATATGTGTGGGAAGAGTGTGGGCAGCGTCATTCACCTAAAGTCATG
>NW_027538420.1:0-216 GCF_008692635.1 Crocuta crocuta
ATGAGCCAGTGTATTCAAGTGGCTGGCATAGACCAGTGCTTTGTTGTTTAAAGGCAGTATTATTGTTCTTATCATTCTGATTAGCTTTTTTGATGTCACGCTGAAATCCACAAATCCTGATGCCTACTGATTTCCTTTTAGTCCTTATTTGGAGACAGGAATCAGTTTTTACATTTCCTACAGAATTTATGAATTACTGCTTTTAGCTCAATCAGC
>NW_027538421.1:0-216 GCF_008692635.1 Crocuta crocuta
ATTTTAGGTGTAGAATTTAGTGATTCATCACTTGTGCTCATCACAAGTGCCTTCCTTAATCCCCATCACCTCTTTAATCCACCACCCCCTGCCCTATAACTTAATTTATAACACAAATACAAATATTACAATATTCCAAAATCTTTATACTTATATCAATACCATACACATAAAAATGAAACTGTAAAATTAAGGAAAATCTATTCTTTAAAAAAA
>NW_027538422.1:0-216 GCF_008692635.1 Crocuta crocuta
GTAGAGACGAACCTTACGGGCTCAACTATGCCATCGGTCCATGCGAAACACACCAGGTCCTGTGATACAAAACTCCTGACAGCCACTCTAAGAAATCTTTACATCACTTGTGTTCACTAATGTCCCACAAAAAGGGATCCAGAAAAAGTCATTCCACTTATTTTCTCCCGGGACTTAAACAAGTCTCTAAGGAATAAATCGGGAGAGGTGGCTTCT
>NW_027538423.1:0-216 GCF_008692635.1 Crocuta crocuta
ATGGCACTGGTAGGTTTGTGTGACGTTAAGGTTGCCACAGACCTTCAATCTGCAAACAACATGCGGGATGTGTGTGGAGCACGGTCAAACGAGGCGGCCTGTGTTGGTTAGATGTTCTAGTCTTTTCGTCCCGTAGTTCCAGCCACGAGAGTTAGCCTCTGAGAGGGGCTAGTGTTGAGAAAGGGCCTTGGGATGAAATGGAAAGCAGAGATGGGA
>NW_027538424.1:0-216 GCF_008692635.1 Crocuta crocuta
TGGGGCTTGATACCCCAAACTGTGAGACTATCACCTGAGCTGAAATCAAGGGCAGACACTGGGGCACCTGGATGTCTCAGATGCTTAAGCCTCGGATTTCAGTGCTGGTAATAATCTCATGGTTTGTGGGTTTGAACCCTGTGTCCGGCTCTATGCTGACTGTTTAGAGCCTGGAGCTTGCTTCCACTTCTATATCTCCCTCTCTCACTGCCCATC
>NW_027538425.1:0-216 GCF_008692635.1 Crocuta crocuta
CTCTCAAAAATTAATAAACATTAAAAGATACATTTCCATCACAGGAGACTGAAATCTCAAATTGTGGCCTCAACATTGTCATTTGCAAGCTGGTTATCTATTTCCTGACTTTTATATTGATCTGGAAGAGAAGTGAAGAAGAGCTAGCCCTTCGGGCATCTTGATATATGTCCATACAGAATACAATAATTTTAATTAATTTGTATAAACTTGTTA
>NW_027538426.1:0-216 GCF_008692635.1 Crocuta crocuta
AATTTTGTTAATTCTTTCAAAGAACCAGCTTCTGGTCTCATTGATTTGAACTACTTTTGTGTGTGTGTGTGTGGGGGGGGTGGAATCCAAAGCATTGATTTCTGGTCTGATCTTTTTTATTTCCTGTCCTCTGCTGGTTTTGGGGTTTTATTTGCTGTACTTTTTCTAGCCCTTTGAGGTGTAAGGTTAGGTTGTGTGTCTGAGACCTTTCTTCCT
>NW_027538427.1:0-216 GCF_008692635.1 Crocuta crocuta
AGGACACGCCCCATCGGGAGTCCCGCCGCCTGACCCTGGACAAGAGCGGGCTTGGAACCCCGCCCCCGAACCGCAGGGCTTGCTAAGCCCGCACTTCCTGTCCGCGCGCAGGGGAGGGTGGGCGCCCGCTTTACTGTGCCACCTGCCTGCTTCCTGCGGGACCCAGCCGGGGTGGCCTCGTCCCCCGAGCAGACTCCTTCGGCAGGTGGGCCTCCG
>NW_027538428.1:0-216 GCF_008692635.1 Crocuta crocuta
TTTGACTTTGCCCTGCTGGTTTATTTCAGATCCTACCAGAAGGAAGACAACTGAAAACAGCTATTCCACTGGGACCCAGGATACCACCTCTCCAGTGACAGCCACCACTCCCCCTACAGGTAAACCTACTACGTGCCGGAGTCCAGGACCGCTAACCTGCACCCACAACTTGTAAAATGGATTTGGGGAGAAACCCAGGCGCAGAGAAGTGCACAC
>NW_027538429.1:0-216 GCF_008692635.1 Crocuta crocuta
AGGCGGCCCCCGCCCCTGCTTGGCCCTTCCCGGTTGGCCGGGCCGGCGGCTCCTCGCTTCTGTGGTGACCATGGGGGACCCCAGCAAGCAGGACATCCTGACCATCTTCAAGCGCCTCCGCTCGGTGCCCACCAACAAGGTAACGGCCGCGGGGCGTGTTGAGGCTAGTCGGGCATCGGCGCTGAGCCCCGCGGGCGGCCCCTGCTGGGCCAGTGG
>NW_027538430.1:0-216 GCF_008692635.1 Crocuta crocuta
CAAAAGGAAGAGTACGAAATACTCAGTACGATAGGGCATCTGCTATTCTTTACATTGAATTCTTGCCCTAAAATCAAGGCTGAAGACAGTTATTTCCATACGGTCATTTCGAATGAGCTGTGTGATTACATTTTTGCTTATTTACGCCGCAGTAGCACAATTTGAGGAATACGGGCAAGCAGGTCCAGAGAACCTCAAACCCGCAGGCCCAAATCC
>NW_027538431.1:0-216 GCF_008692635.1 Crocuta crocuta
AGTCTACTGCCTCTTTATGCAAAGAATTGCATCTCAAAAACATTGATTTCTTTCTGTTTTTCCCTGAGTGCAATTTTAATGACCTTCCAATAGCTAAGGCAATGGGGAAATGTCTTTCTTTTCTTCTTTCTTTTTGTCTTTATCTTGTGGACTTCAGATGCACAGAATTGATGAAATTATACTTATGATATACCATTATTTATCAATGAATGGTTC
>NW_027538432.1:0-216 GCF_008692635.1 Crocuta crocuta
CCATCCCCCACCCACCTCCCTCCATCAACCCTTAGTTTGTTCTCTACCTTTACAAGTCTCTTGTGGTTTGTTTCCTCTCTTCTCTTTTTCCACCCCTTCCCATATGTCCATCTGTTTTGTTTCTTAAATATCACAAATAAGTAAAATCATATGGTATTTGTTTTTCTCTGATTATTTCACTTAGCATAATACATTCTAGCTCCATCCACATCATTG
>NW_027538434.1:0-216 GCF_008692635.1 Crocuta crocuta
TTAAGTTGGGCCCCATCTAAGGGCCCTTATTGTGAGGTATACTTAGGGGCACGAAGCCTCTCGGGGTTTCTTTGCAAAGGCTCACTGTGGCAATGGCCAGCAGGCAGGAGCAGCAGGGACTCAGGTTTAAATCCTCTGCCTCTTGCAGAAAGAGAACCCAGTTTAGACACGTTGTGTCCAGGGGTGATGTTGGTGTCGGGGCCCCGTGCAGAGGGC
>NW_027538435.1:0-216 GCF_008692635.1 Crocuta crocuta
CAGGGCCTGCCTCCCCAGCAGCACCCGCCCCCCCCAGCCGGGCGGGCGCTGCCCCCTCTCTCCCCACGGAGGGGGCTGGGGGGGGCTGGGGTGGCCCCCGTCAGCTTTGGCACCACAGTGATCCTGGCAGGCAAACTCGGGGGTCTCCCTTCCAGGAAAAGGCGTGCGCTCAGCTTCCGGGCCCTTGCTGGAGGCCTGCGTGCCCCCCCCGCCCCC
>NW_027538436.1:0-216 GCF_008692635.1 Crocuta crocuta
TTATTTCCTTGGTTGTAAATTCACTCAACCTCACTATGACTGGGAGAATTCTGCAGAATATCAAAAACTTGTTATCGCAAAAGGCTTCCTATTGTAAAAATTCCTTTCTCTGACTTCATGTTGTTGTTTAGCCTTTAAATAAAGATACGAAAACTGACAGGAATTGACAGGCCTGGTGATCAGAAAGAATCTTGGGGCTCCCACTCACTCTCTCGC
>NW_027538437.1:0-216 GCF_008692635.1 Crocuta crocuta
CCATGTGAACTGGTAAAGGAATGAAGTGTTAATTCCAATTTTGTAGGTGGCTGTACTGAGAACAGTGGGTAGCTCAAAGGAGGGCGCCTTCCAGGCTTTAACTCTGACTGGTCTCCATTCTGTGATGTAAAGAAAAAGGCTGGAGAGGAGAGGGTAAGGATGAGAGTCAAGGAGGGTTAAGGAACCATTGTTGGAAATGGAATCTCTTGTTGAAAA
>NW_027538438.1:0-216 GCF_008692635.1 Crocuta crocuta
CCAGAAGTTTGTGCATTTCAATGTGCTTCATCTTTAAAACTGTACGGACTTCTTAAGTCTCCGGGCTCGTCCATATTAAGGCAAGCCTCCTTTCCCGTTCTCATGCTGGCTGGTTTCGGAACCTGCGCCCGCCGCCCGCACCCCGCCCAGGCCCTGGCAGCCATGCGCCGAAGACTGCAGCACCCGAGCTCGCTGTCCGCAGGCGCGGCGGACCCC
>NW_027538439.1:0-216 GCF_008692635.1 Crocuta crocuta
TAAAAAAGAACACCTGCATCTCCAGCAATTATACTTGTAGATATATGCTGGGCAGAAGTCCTCTACGTTGGAATACAAAAACAGCCATCTGTAGGAATGTTAGTAACAACACTATTCATAATAGCCTCAGACTAGAATCAACCATATGTCCACACTACAATGGGGAAAAAAAAACTGGAAAAGTTATAAGACACTGTAAGAAAGCCTAATGAGTGC
>NW_027538440.1:0-216 GCF_008692635.1 Crocuta crocuta
AGAAGGGAGAAGTATGAATCAGGGTGGCTCAAATGACTCTTAGCTGGGACCAAAAATGATGGGATCTGAGGAGTTCTGCCAGCTAGAGGAAAAGGGGTCTCTGCTGAGAGCCTTGCAAGAGCCAAATACCAAGCCCCCAATGTCCACCACTATGGCAAGAAGGCGGTACCATCTGCAAGAGGAAGTGCCGTGCTATCACGACACTGTGGTGTATAA
>NW_027538441.1:0-216 GCF_008692635.1 Crocuta crocuta
CCCTGGTCAAGCAGTGCTAGGCTCCGCGGAGGGGCAGCCTGTGTCTCAGCTGCTGTGACATCTGCAGGGCCCATCGCTGGCCAGCACTTGTGTAGGTAGGTGATACATGCGGGCTGAAGGAATGCCATTTCTGTCTGCCGTTAGAGATGAGATGGAGGGCACACTGCTTCCTAAATACCTGTCTGGACCCCTCTCGCCTTCTACCAAATCACGGCT
>NW_027538442.1:0-216 GCF_008692635.1 Crocuta crocuta
CCCCGCCTCTGTACTGACAGCATGGAATTGGCTTGGGATTCCCTCTCTCCCTATCTCTCTGCCACTCTCCCACTCACACTGTCTCTGTCTCTCTCAAAATAAGTAAATAAACTTTAAAACATTAAAAGATATTTACACACTTGTGAAATCAAATGTACAAAATGAGCTCTTTTTAAAGAATTCTATATTCTATCTATATTTCTTCCATCCATTTCC
>NW_027538443.1:0-216 GCF_008692635.1 Crocuta crocuta
CCTGAAAATGGTTGTTTCAACTAGTTTTCCAGTTCCATTTGATTTGACTCTGAAGGATTTTCAGTGTGTTTTGAACACCATGACCACCTTAAGCAGTCCCTATAAAACAGTTACCTTTTACCTTTCAGATAGAAGGGAAGCTATAATTAAAGGAAGCTATAATATGTACACAACAGGAAAAAAAAACAACACCATCAGACAGGTAAAATCACTGAC
>NW_027538444.1:0-216 GCF_008692635.1 Crocuta crocuta
AATGAATATGAGACAGTCTGATGTCTGGGAGGAGATGAGAGCCCTGAACAAGGATTTTGTTTCTCTATTTTGTGAGCTCACGAGATATTACCCACATGATGAACATGAGGAAAACAAGATCTTACATATGTGAACATGGAGAAAACAGATAGTAAGCATTAACTTGTGTGTTTAAGAAGCAAAGGGTCTAGGGGACAAGTTGAGTTTGTGATCAAG
>NW_027538445.1:0-216 GCF_008692635.1 Crocuta crocuta
TTGGTTTCTCCCTCCAGAAAAATTAAGCACATTTGGTACTTGAAACCCGGTCTTTCTAGCTATATAAGAACAAGAGGAAGTGATGGCACCCTGATAAAGAATTTAATAAGCATTATAAGAGTACGGGTAAGGGAGTCACTAAACTTTATCATAAATTCATTCTGAAAATATAGTTCCTCTTCAAAGTAAGGAGATGATTTTCTTACAAATTTGAAC
>NW_027538446.1:0-216 GCF_008692635.1 Crocuta crocuta
AAACTGGAACTGGGATGAAGGCTTTCAGTTGGATCCTGGGCACAATCTGCCTTGTCCCTCTGAACCAATACAGAACACAGGTTAGGGGCAGTCCACTGGACACTTCTTCCCCTCAATACAGAAGGAGCCCAGAACGTCTTCCAGGACTCCCGCGACCGTGGCCCCCAGCGTGTCCGCCTTGACCAATTTTGGTCGCCTAATACAGATTTGTCTCGA
>NW_027538447.1:0-216 GCF_008692635.1 Crocuta crocuta
CTTACTGAGAACACCTAAACCCTCATCTTTGTTCCTGGATGCCTGAGAAGACATATGCACCAGACCACAACCCTCAATAAAAGCCCAGACCCCAAGCAAAAAGGAGAGACTCACTTTCCTTTCCTTCTGAGTTCAGAAGTTCTGTCTGCAGCTGCCCTCTCTCTATGTCTTCAATAAACTGCTCTCACTTCCTCCTGGCTCGTGTTTGATTTCTAT
>NW_027538448.1:0-216 GCF_008692635.1 Crocuta crocuta
AGCCACAATGCTTCCAAACTAAGATGAAAGTCCCATTTTGTGTCTCAGAATGTAGCGGGATTCTTGCACAGAGGCTTTCCTTTCCAGGAAGCACCTTTATTCGTGCCGGCACTGGTTCCATTGGGTTCATACCTGAAGAATGAGCCCTGAACACCAGGTGGCGTGCTGTTTTGTACATTTTCTACTTCTTTGTCTCCCATATATGGTAACACGCAA
>NW_027538449.1:0-216 GCF_008692635.1 Crocuta crocuta
TACATACATCTAACACACTGACCTATGCTCTCTAGCTTATGGCTTGACTACTTGTCGCTTCTTTGAGATTTCAACAGGCCACTGTTACTGGGGAAACAAGGATCCCAATGTTCCTAGAAATTCAAGTGTGACCATGGTAGCAAAGTGGCCTTTTCTGATGCCAGCAAGTCCTGAGGTCATATGGAGAATGATTCAGCACTGTACCACTGCTTCCCC
>NW_027538450.1:0-216 GCF_008692635.1 Crocuta crocuta
CGGGGAGTGAGAGGGGAAAAAGAGAGAGTCCAAAACAGAAAAAACCTCCGCTTGGGGGGAAAAACCTCTGCTTGGGGCAGAGAAAGACCGTACTTGCAAAATACCAGCACGCCAGGTCCCCTCGCGCCAACTGGTCCTGGGGGTGCTGAGCGCAGACTACTTCTTTGTGCTGGCTCCTGGCGGCTGGACTTAAGAGCAGCGGCGCGCCTGCCGCCA
>NW_027538451.1:0-216 GCF_008692635.1 Crocuta crocuta
CGGGGGCGGCGGCGGCCTGTCCAGGCGCAGCGAGCCCTTGCGGACGGCCTCCTTGGCCTGGCTCACCGTCAGCGTGGACCAGGAGCTCCGCTTCAGGTACCCGGCGTCGGGCGTCAGGGTCAGGCCCTCGCAGGCCGAGCACTTGACGTCGCTGTTGCTCTTGGACGTCTTCAGGGACAGGTCCCCGAAGGGGCCGGGCAGCACCCCGGGGTAGCA
>NW_027538452.1:0-216 GCF_008692635.1 Crocuta crocuta
TAACTTGGATTGTAAATAATAAATAAATAAGTAAATAAATAAATAAATAAAATAAAGTGTACAGGGGCACCTGCGTGGCTCAGTCATTTGAGCGTCTGACTGGCTCAGGTCATGATCTTAGAGTTCGTGACTTTGAGCCCCACGTCGGGCTCACTACTGTCAGCCTGTCAACGCAGAGCCAGCTTTGGATCTTCTGTCCCCATCTCTCTGCCCCTA
>NW_027538453.1:0-216 GCF_008692635.1 Crocuta crocuta
CTCTGACCCTCCCCTGCTCACACTGTCTCTCATTCTCTCTCTCTCTCTCAGGAATAAATTAAAAAAAAAATAAAATTTTTTTTTAAAAATACTGAGTGTTAGAAGATGTAAAAAAATAAACGCAAAAGCAAAGTCAGTTCTTATGATTCCACGTGTAGATAATCTAGTGGAAAGTCTGGATCCCAGAGTAATGGACTTCTTGGATCTCATCCCCGA
>NW_027538454.1:0-216 GCF_008692635.1 Crocuta crocuta
TCAGACCTAAAAACATATATGGATTAAAAGTGAAGGGATGGTGAAAGAATTCCATGCAAACAGGAGCAAATAAAAGCTAGGGTAGCAAAACTTTTATCAGACCAAATAGACTTTAAAACACAGATTGTGATAAGAGACAAAGGAGGATGCTACACAATGATAAAGGGATCAACTCAAGAAAAAGATAAAACAATTTAAATATCTATGCACCTAACA
>NW_027538455.1:0-216 GCF_008692635.1 Crocuta crocuta
TCTTGACACTAATGACATAAAAACTCAACAAACTAAACCCTTGGGACACAATCAAGTAGCACTAAGATAGAAGTTGATAGGAATAAATGCATTGAAAAGATCAAAGACCTCAAATAAATGATCTAACTTTACACTCAGCTAGGAAAAGAAGAACAAAGTAAACCAAAATTACCACAAGTAAAATAAGATTACAGCAAAAATAAACATAGTATAGAA
>NW_027538456.1:0-216 GCF_008692635.1 Crocuta crocuta
TTTATTTGGGATGTACAAGCCTAAGGCAGTGAAGGTAAGGGAAAAAAAGGGAGGCAAGTAAATATGTGTTACTGTACTAGTTACCATAATGAACTGCAAAGAGACATTAGCAGTCACAATTAACTCTGCATTTTGGACTTTTCCTAGAAAGACCAAAAGGAGGAACTTCAACTCTGAGCAGTTCATAAGAAAACGATAAAGGAGGGAGACATGTTC
>NW_027538457.1:0-216 GCF_008692635.1 Crocuta crocuta
TTTATTTTTTCCAAAAAACCAACTCTTGGTTTCATTGATCTGTTCGACTGTTTTTTTTTTTAATTCTATATTGTTTATTTTTGCCCCAATTTTTATTATTTCTCTTCTCCTATTGCGTTTGGGGTGCTCTTGTTGCTCTCTATCAAGTTCCTTTAGGTGCACTCTTAGATATTGTATTTGCGCTTTTTCTAGTTTCTTGAAATAGGCCTGGAGTGC
>NW_027538458.1:0-216 GCF_008692635.1 Crocuta crocuta
TTGATGAAATGGGAAGGAAGTGACTGTGATACTTTCCCAAATCCTCACCAGAATGAGACATTCATGGTGGTTTTCAGATAAAGCAGACCAATAAGAGTAAGGCCTTTTCTTGCATGTGGTGGAGTAGAGCTGGTTTGTTGGAATGCGTTTGAGAATTAAGGATGCTCATGTAAAAAAAGAAGACAGATGACACAAGGTACTTTTGATTGGAAAAGG
>NW_027538459.1:0-216 GCF_008692635.1 Crocuta crocuta
TGCAAAATTCAGTTTAGGATTTAAGGCATAGGCCCAAGGAACAGCGCTATGGCTTGCATCTATGCATTCAGACTGGTCTCGTTGAGCTCAGCAAGTCCTGAACTTACCTAAAGTCCATGAATTCAAGCAGCATGGTCCAGGGCCAGGAGATGTTGGAGGAAAGAAATGAAGCCATATGGTAAGTCAGCATGACTGGCTCCTCGGAACCACTCCTTT
>NW_027538460.1:0-216 GCF_008692635.1 Crocuta crocuta
TTGCGAAGACAGTGATTTTTTTCCAATAAAATATTTTATGACACAGTGGGGCTTGATGAAGGGGTCTCTGAGTCCGCGGGGCTGGGGGGGGGTGGTCGCGGCGAAGCAAGAGGGGCCCCCGCAGTGGCTCCTGAAGCCCTTTCTCCGGGCTCCGTGGAAGCGAACCGTGACCGGCCTCAGACGGGGCGCGGCAGGCGGCCCGGGGGCCCCGGGTCC
>NW_027538461.1:0-216 GCF_008692635.1 Crocuta crocuta
TGAAGATGCTCCTGGGTCCCTACCTCCTCTGCCCAGCTCTGTCTCCGACGTCCAGAATAAAGCAGGGAGCAAGACGTACCACGTTTCTGATCTCCCGCCACCACATTTTAGTGACAGGCGCAAATCAGCAAGTGATAAACAAGATAGTATCAGTTACAGATGAGTGTTTGATGCCTTAGAAGGGAATTATACTCAGTAAAGCTGGGAGGGGAGGGC
>NW_027538462.1:0-216 GCF_008692635.1 Crocuta crocuta
TGTAACTTTCTAGTAAAGGGAAAAGCATGAAGACTATAAAAAGATCAGAGCTGCCATGAATTGGGATAGGAGAGGGATGGTAAAATAAAAATGCATAAGTGCAAGAAAAAAAGACGATGTCAGAAATGCACTTGCCCACTTTGCCATGGCTTAGTCATGTATGTGTGTGCCGACAGATGAATCAAAATATAGATTATGAGCGTTATTTAGCTGTAC
>NW_027538463.1:0-216 GCF_008692635.1 Crocuta crocuta
TGACCGTGACTCCGCACGCAGCCATGTCCCGGAAGGCGCGTCCACAGTCTGAAGGAAAGCCCTGTCCTGCGTTTCCTTCCCCTCCTCCTGGGCTGCTTTCTCTGTGCCTTTATCCCTGGACTTCACTGTCACCAGGAGGTGAGGGACAGGGCGGCCCAGCCAGCGCCGGGCCCGTGACCGGAGTGGACCACAGACACACCTGAACAAGCCCAGGCC
>NW_027538464.1:0-216 GCF_008692635.1 Crocuta crocuta
GGTGGGGGAGCCCACCATCGTCTGGCTCCTCCTGCCTTTGGCTTGAGTGAGGCCCCCGGAGTGGGGACACTGGTGGCCAGGGGCCATCAGTACAGGTATCCCAGGACCGGGTTGTCAGGAGGTTAGGGGACAAAGAGCGGGGGCCGGTCTTTGGGGCAGTTCCTCTTTCCCGTCCTCGGGGTGGGTGCGGAGCAAGGGCCGCTGCTCTCAGGACCC
>NW_027538465.1:0-216 GCF_008692635.1 Crocuta crocuta
TTTGACAATAAACTATTTGTAAAAAAAATAAAATAAAAAAATAAACATTTTAAAAAATAATAATAAACTGAAGAAGAAAAGTTAAGATAAATTTTATGTTATGTGTATTTTGTCACAATTAAAAATAAAAATACAAATCAGCTGCTTTATAAAACTTACCTCCTTAAAAGAAAGGATTCTGTACAAATTTGCTATTATATTCCTCAGTGTTTTAAT
>NW_027538466.1:0-216 GCF_008692635.1 Crocuta crocuta
ACGCTTAACCGACTAAGCCACCCAGGCGCCCCTCATCATACACCTTTTAAAGTGGTCGGTTTTTCACATAACTTGGGCAGAAGTGAAATGGATTCACCCATGAAAATTGTTAGTAGATTCAAAAACTAGTTCAAATAATGCTGACGTATAGGTATTGAAGATCCACGAAAAGAGTTGGGGAAAATTGCTTTATGAAATGTGAGTGAAAGGCAAATT
>NW_027538467.1:0-217 GCF_008692635.1 Crocuta crocuta
AAAAAAAAAAAGAGAGACACAAACCCAGAAACAGATTCTTAACTATAGAGAACTGATGGTTACCAGAGGGAAGGGGAGTGGGAGGGATGGGTAAAATACGTGATGGGGATTAAGAAGAGCTCTTTTTTTTTTTAATTAAAAAAATTTTTTTTTTAATGTTTTTATTTACTACTGAGAGATAGAGACAGAGCATGAGCATGGGAGGGGCAGAGAGAGG
>NW_027538468.1:0-216 GCF_008692635.1 Crocuta crocuta
AGTGTCTGACTCTTGGTTTCGGCTCAGGTCATGACCTCATGGTTCCTGAGTTCGAGCCCTGCATCGGGCTCTTGGACTGACAGCGTGGAGCCTCCTTGGGATTCTCTCTCTTCCCCTTTCTCTCTCTGCCTCTCCCCTGCCTTTGTCTCAAAACAAATAAATAAACTTTAAAAATAAATAAGAGTAGGGGCGCCTGGGTGGCTTAGTCGGTTAAGC
>NW_027538469.1:0-217 GCF_008692635.1 Crocuta crocuta
CTAATTTGACAATAAACTATTAAAAAAAAAAAAAAAGAAAATTCAAAGGGAAAAAAAAAAAAGATTGAATTCCTTTTGGTAGCTGAGTGATATTCCATTGTTTTATATATATATATACGTATATATATACATGTATATATATGTATATACATATATATAGCATATATGTGTGTATATATATACACACACACATATATATATATATATATATATATAT
>NW_027538470.1:0-217 GCF_008692635.1 Crocuta crocuta
AAAAATATTCCGGTCTAAGTGGAATATTTGGTAGCATTCATTAATTTCTTCATTATTAACTTTCAGTTCACGCAAAACATGTTGGACAAATTCTACAGTTTTGGTTCATCATTTGTTGTGTCTCCGGCCCAGATGACACCAAGTCCATCTGAAGTGTTTCTATTCCAGCAACTGTGGTTCTGAAATGGTATGGGAACCTTTGTATCTCGAATATGAA
>NW_027538471.1:0-217 GCF_008692635.1 Crocuta crocuta
AAGATGAAGCTGGGGTGCCTAGATGGCTTAGTCAGCAGAGCACATGATTCTTGATCTTCTGGTTCTAAGTTCAAGCCCCATGTTGGGTGTAGAGACTCCTTAAAAATTAAAAAATCTTAAGAACAAGTAAGATGGAGCTGATGATTCCTAAATGGAAGTCACTTCTATTTCTTTTACATCAGCCTTCAAGGAAAGTAGAATATCCATCCTTCTACAC
>NW_027538472.1:0-217 GCF_008692635.1 Crocuta crocuta
AAACACACACTCACATCAAAAAAGTTAGGAAAGGCTGAGACGCTGTCTTGCTATAAATCCCATCCCCAACACAGCACCTTACGATCAGGAGGGACCCCTCAAACCCCAGTCTCTCCCTGAGGAGTAAAGGGTTTCAATCACGTATCTACCTCTTCGACTTTTAAGACTTTTAAAGCTGCCACTCGAGAGACAGGCCCCTAAATCACCTTGCTGTGAA
>NW_027538473.1:0-217 GCF_008692635.1 Crocuta crocuta
AAACTTCTTTTTCTATCACCCTGTGAAGCACATTCCTTTCCTTGACATTCCAGGTCCTACCCACTTCTCAGTTCAGAATCACATATGTACCTCATTTTACCTGTCTTTAAAATGTCCATGTCTCTGTGAATTTCTTGTGTATATGCCATTGTGTACACTTGATTTTCTCCCCTTAATCTGTCTTCTGTTAATTTGATTCTTAGTCCAGCTAGAAAGA
>NW_027538474.1:0-217 GCF_008692635.1 Crocuta crocuta
AACTAATTTGACAATAAACTATTTGTAAAAAAAAAAAAAAAAGGTTAGAGCAGAAATGGATGATATAGAAATTTTAAAAATGGATCAATGAAACCAGGAACTGGTTCTTTGAAAGAATTAGAAAAATTGATAAAACCCTAACCAGATTGATCAAAAAGAAAAAGGACCCAAATAAATAAAATCAAGAAGGAAAGAGGAGAGATCACAAACAACACCT
>NW_027538475.1:0-217 GCF_008692635.1 Crocuta crocuta
AAACTGGACAGCAACATGCAGAAAAATGAACCTGGACCACTTTCCGACACCATACACAAAAATAAACTCAAAGCGGATGAGAGACCTAAGTGTAAGACAGGAAAGCATCCAAAGCCTCGAGGAGAAACAGGCAAGAACCTCCTTGACCTTGGCCGCAGCAACTTCTTGCTCTACATGTCTCTGGAGGCAAGGGAAACAAAAGCAAAAATGAACTATT
>NW_027538476.1:0-216 GCF_008692635.1 Crocuta crocuta
CATTGGGCTCTGTGCTGACAGCTCAGAGCCTGGAGTCTGCTTCATTTTCTGGGTTTCCCTCTCTCTCTTCCCCTTCCCCACTTGTGCTTTGTCTCTCTCGCTCTCTCAAAAATAAATAAAACATTAAAAATATATTTAAAAATTTTTAATGTTTATTTTTGAGAGAGAGACAGAAAGACAGCGTGAGCAGGGGAGGGTGAGAGAGAGAGGGAGATA
>NW_027538477.1:0-217 GCF_008692635.1 Crocuta crocuta
AAATTTATTTTATATATTATATACAATATTTATTTTATTTTATATAATTTATAGAATTATATATAAAACTTGAATTCAATATATAATTATATAATTATAATATATATTTATATAATATTACATGATTATATATAATATACTATGATATGATATAATATATAACACTTATATTTGTATGTATATAATGTATACATATACTTTATTATATATTATAGAT
>NW_027538478.1:0-217 GCF_008692635.1 Crocuta crocuta
AAAGATATGGTAAGCAAGGTAACAGTTTTTTCAAGAAAATAAAACCGAGGCTCATAATAATACTAAATAACCAATAATGAACAAAATGTTTGTAGATGTATATTATTGTAATATTACAGTGTTTTCTATAATGTATCATCAATATTCCTACCTGAACACCAAATCAGTAAAAGTATTTCATGAAGCCTGTTTTAACATGACTTTATTTCTTAAAATT
>NW_027538479.1:0-217 GCF_008692635.1 Crocuta crocuta
AAAGTCATACCTGAGGGATGATGACGCTTTAACTGAGGAGAATATATGAAGAGCAAGCATTGGGGAAAAGCAAACAGGTCAGTTTTTTGAATAAGAGTCTGAGCTATTTGTAAAGCATCATGGAAAAGATGTTCCACAGCCAGTTGGCAAAGCACTGGCACTAGAGCACAAGAGATGGGGGTGGGGTGGGAGATGCGTGTGTGAGAGTATGTGTGTG
>NW_027538480.1:0-217 GCF_008692635.1 Crocuta crocuta
AAAGGGAGAGAGAGAGAGAAAGAGAGAGAATCTCAAGCAGGCTCCACATTCAGTGTGGAGCCCAACATGTGGCTAGATCTCGCAACGCTAGGATCATAACCTGAGTCAAAACCAAGAGTCGGAAGCTTATCGGACTCAGGAGACTTCTCTTTTGGCTTTTAAAATCATTTCTTTACATATAGTCTTCAGCATTTTAATGTTTATTTATTCTTGTGTG
>NW_027538481.1:0-217 GCF_008692635.1 Crocuta crocuta
TAGCAGACACCAGGCATTTCTTAATAACCAGCAGGTTATGTTGTTTTTGGGAGAAAACTTTCATGATTCAACTGGTGTGTGTTTTGTGCTGGTCTCTGTGTATCTAAAGTGATGCTATTGGCTGTCAACACTTGTGGGCACTTCCTGGGGTGGACAGTATGCCCCATAGACCCTCCCCTTTTGGGAAATGTTGATCCACCCACGTTTCGCTGAACCA
>NW_027538482.1:0-217 GCF_008692635.1 Crocuta crocuta
AACCCCTGAGCCACCCAGAGAGCTCCTCCCACAACGGGGCCCTGACGCGGGGTCCGGCCCTGGTGCGGAATGGTGACGCCACGCCGCTCACACGACGCTGACACGCATTGTCCCCTCGTCCCGCCCCGGGGTCTGAGCTCGGCCTGCGTCATCATCTGACGGCGCCTCGAGCAGCGCGGCGCGGGTCGTGCTCGGACGGCAGAGGCTGGGGAACGGG
>NW_027538483.1:0-217 GCF_008692635.1 Crocuta crocuta
CCTACCCTTAAAGAATGGCCAAAGAAAAACTTTCAAACAGAAAGATATAAGAGAAAGAACTTCAGAGTATCAGGAAGGGGAAAGAAAGCCAACAGAAAAACTAGGAATATGGGTACTTACCACAACTATCTTTCTCCTGAGTTGTCTAAATTAGGTGTAAGGATTGAAACAGAAATTCTAACACCATCTGCTCTCATCCCAAGTGTGCTTGTAAGGG
>NW_027538484.1:0-217 GCF_008692635.1 Crocuta crocuta
TTTTGTGACAGTTGTCTTGACAACTGCTGAGTCAGCTCATTTTTAGGGGTCATAGCAGCATTATTATTCAAGCTTAATGAAATCCTGCAATTGTAGAAATACATTAGTTTCTTCCAATAATAGATTCTATTGAGTTAAACACGGTGATGACACTTTTAGTCTCTCGAAAAGTTGTCTTCAGTTTCAAAAAATGGTTATGAAGGATGGCTAATGATTA
>NW_027538485.1:0-217 GCF_008692635.1 Crocuta crocuta
GCAAACTAAGGCACAAGGGGATAGGAAAGCTGCTCAATGTCACAGAGCCGGTAACGGGTAAAAGCAGGACCAAACCCCAGGCTGCCTGGCCCCAGAGTCGGTCTTCTTGACCATAACGCCAGTGTTGCAGTTCCATACAGGAGATCCACTGACAGCCACAGTGTGTATTGTGGACTTTTCCTCGTGTCCCCACCATCTTCCCAAAAGTGACTGCATC
>NW_027538486.1:0-217 GCF_008692635.1 Crocuta crocuta
AATAAACTATTTGTAAAAAAATAAATAAATAAATAAATAAAATAACTGGCAAAAAAAAAAGAAAAAGAATATTATTTATTCCCTTCCCCTGTGTTCATCTGTTGTGTTTCTCAAATTCCACATGTGAGTAAAATCATATATCTGTCTTTCTCTGACTTATTTTGTTTAGTAGAATACCCTCTAGTTCCATCCATGTTGTTGCAAATGGCAAGATCTT
>NW_027538487.1:0-217 GCF_008692635.1 Crocuta crocuta
AATACACAAGTCACAACTCAAGAAGGATCCACTTGATATCTGGTCGTGTATAGATGCTGGAGACCTCTGAAACACATTGACAACGAAGAGAGGTAGCTGACATCCTGGTAAACCGCCTCTGCCAAAGACAATGGATGAAGACTTCATACTTTAAACATGAAATAGATTCTCACTCTTTTCCTTTTCTTTACTTTGACATTGGCCGGGAAAGATAACA
>NW_027538488.1:0-217 GCF_008692635.1 Crocuta crocuta
AATACACAAGTCACAACTCAAGAAGGATCCACTTGATATCTGGTCATGTATAGATGCTGGAGACCTCTGAAACACACTGACAACGAAGAGAGGTAGCTGACATCCTGGTAAACCGCTTCTGCCAAAGACAATGGATGAAGACTTCATACTTTAAACATGGAATAGATTCTCCCTCTTTTCCTTTTCTTTACTTTGACATTGGCCGGGAAAGATAACA
>NW_027538489.1:0-217 GCF_008692635.1 Crocuta crocuta
TCTCTGTCTCTCTCTTCCCCTCCCCTGCTCACTCACTCTCAAAATGGATGAATAAACTTACAAAAATCAATAAAATAAATTCAAGTTACTTTTCATACTATGTGGTATCGTTCTCAGAACTAAAACACAGTGATTCTTCACTTATATATGACACTCAGTGCTCATCTCAACCAGTGTTATCCTTAATGTCCAACGCCCTCTTAGCTTACCCCCCCCC
>NW_027538490.1:0-217 GCF_008692635.1 Crocuta crocuta
AATCGGCGAAGCCTGGGGTCCCACCATGAGGAGGGGTCCCAGGTGCCCGTGCCCCCGCACACGGATGGGTGGCCTGAGCGCATGCGGCTTCAGGATGTGAGCAGAATCCTGGGCAGAGGAGACTGAGACGCAGCCCCCCGCCCCAGCAGGTGCAGACGATGGGGAAGAGCCCCAAAGACCCTTAAAGCACAGACAAACCTCAAGGTGGCTCACACTT
>NW_027538491.1:0-217 GCF_008692635.1 Crocuta crocuta
AAAAAAAGAATTAGAGTACAAATATTATAAAGGTGGGGGGAAATTATCATTACAATTGTCTATCAAGAAAAACAAAACTAAAAAAAAAGAAAAATGATACTAATCTGAAAATCTATTTAATCTATTTTTTTTCAAATGTCATTGGGTAAATATTGTTGTTGTTTTTTTTTTGCAAAGTTTATTGTCAAGTTGGTTTCCATATAACACCCAGTGCTCA
>NW_027538492.1:0-217 GCF_008692635.1 Crocuta crocuta
GAGAACAAAATGAGTCACTCAAGAGGATTACTGTGAGAAAAGGCATGAAGGAGACACCCTTTTCTGGGCAGGTGACCCAGCCCAAGTAACTTGTGGAGATGTGGTTGGTGGCACATCAGTTTGGAAGGCTGTTTAGGGGGTGAGAAAGAGGTGGCCCTTTTCTCCCACCACAACATCTTGGCCTCACCCACACTGCACTCTCCCTCCCCCATGAAGG
>NW_027538493.1:0-217 GCF_008692635.1 Crocuta crocuta
ACAAAACATGGTTTTATATAAACTGAAGCTATCTGGAAGATGCCACCATCGTAAGACCAACCATAATAAAACATAATGGGAAGCCTGACGCTTTCCACATTCTCATTTTCGTCTTCACAAAATTACGCAAATTAAGAATCTGTCTGCTTATGTGTTTTCGAATGAGGAAACTGAGGCACGGAGAGTTCCATTAGCTCGCCTGCTAATGGTTCCCCAG
>NW_027538494.1:0-217 GCF_008692635.1 Crocuta crocuta
ACAAGCTTTTGTGTCATGGTAGCCAAATGGCTGAAGCAGTTCTAGATTTCATATTCTTTGACTAGACTTCATATTCTTTCATAACACCACCCAGAGATATAGGGTGTCTCTTTCCATACCCTCAAAAAAAGAGCATGAAAGTTCTCTTTCTATAAATTTAGGAAAATACCTCCCTATGTTTAATGGACAGAATAGATTAAGTGCCATCGCAGAGTTG
>NW_027538495.1:0-217 GCF_008692635.1 Crocuta crocuta
ACACACACACTGCTGATCCTTTAAAAACTGAGCTAAAAAAAGAAACAGAAAGAGATCCATTTTCTTATATTTTTAAACTTCTAAATACAATTAAAAAAACAGATGGCAAAGTTTGTGATAAAAAGTTGATATAATTCATCATGGAAATGCTGAATGTTATGTTACACATTGTAAAGCTAAAAAATTTCTCTACTATTTTGAAATAAGCCATTGGTAC
>NW_027538496.1:0-217 GCF_008692635.1 Crocuta crocuta
ACACAGGGGTCTCACCCCCCAGGGGTCTCCGCGCAGGGGTCTCCCTCCTCAGGGGTCTCCCCCCCAGGGGTCTCCTTCTGCAGGGGTCTCCCCCGGCAGGGGTCCCCCTCTTCAGGGGTCTCCGCCCGCAAGGGTCTCCCACCCGCAGGGGTCTCTGCCCGCAGGGGTCTCCCTCCTCAGGGGTCTACGCCCGCAGGGGTCTCCTGTCTCCCCCTCC
>NW_027538497.1:0-217 GCF_008692635.1 Crocuta crocuta
TCTCTCTCAGAAATAAATAAAACATTTAAAAAAAATTTTTTAATAAATAAAAAGTCCTCACCACAGGGCACCTGGCTGGCTCAGTGGGTAGAACATGGAACTCTTGATCTTGGGGTTATAAGTTCAAGCCCTGCAATGGGTATAGAGATTACTTTAAAAAAAAAAAATCTTGGGGCACCTGGGTGGCTCAGTTGGTTAAGTATCCGACTCTTGATTT
>NW_027538498.1:0-217 GCF_008692635.1 Crocuta crocuta
TTCATGAGATGGATACGTTTGTAAAAGAAAATTATTGGGACCTGGATTAAAATTTTAGTACTGTCTTACCTTCCCATCTGGATTTTTTTCTTCTGTGCTGAAAATCCTTGTAAAACAGTTTGTTTAGTGCAAACATGATGTTATCGATGCTTTCAACAGGGTCCTTGATCAATTTCCAAATAAGGAATAAGCATAATGGAATGAAGTCTGAAGACAT
>NW_027538499.1:0-217 GCF_008692635.1 Crocuta crocuta
ACAGCCTCTTTAACAGATGGTGCTGGAAGAACTAGACAGCAACATTCAGAAGAATGAAACAAGATCACTTTCTCACACCATACACAAAATAAACTCAAAATGGATAAAGGATATGAATATGAGACAGGAAACCATGAAAACCCTAAGGAGAAAGCTGGAAACCTCCTTGACTTCAGCTGCAGCAATTTCTTACTTGACACATCCCCAAAGGCAAGGG
>NW_027538500.1:0-217 GCF_008692635.1 Crocuta crocuta
CTATCTTTTTAAAATAATTTTTTAAAATTTATTTATTTATTTTGAGATAGAGAGAGAGCATGAGTGGGAGAGGGGCAGAGAGAGGGACACAGAGAATCCCAAGCAAGCTCTGTGTTGTTAGCACAGAGCCCTATGCAGGGCTGGAACTCACGTACCATGAGATCATTACCTGAGTTGAAATCAAGAGTTGGATGCCTAACTGACTGAGCCACCCAGG
>NW_027538501.1:0-217 GCF_008692635.1 Crocuta crocuta
ACCTGTGCCCCTTTACTCAGCCTGGGGAGTGGGAGACAGGAGCAGGGCCTGACAGTAGCTGAAATCATTGGGCCCCAAACTTCAGCCATTGGGATATATCCACTTTGCCTTTCTAGCTAATGAGTTCCTTTAAACAATGCGATTATACTTAAACTTATTTAAATACACTTATTTTAAAAGAAAACTATCTCTCTACCAAAATTAGAAATTAATATCA
>NW_027538502.1:0-217 GCF_008692635.1 Crocuta crocuta
ACTCTGCAATATGCACAAAATAAATGTGAAACTCTCTGTTTCAGAAAGTGATCCATTCTATCGTGATATTTAAGTGACTCAGGAAATACATCTTTCTGCACTGCCTTTTGTGCAAGTTGGAGAAGTGTTCTAAGCCCTTACTTAGTAATTGACTGTCCAGATTGTACCTGTGCTAAAGCATTCCGTCCTGCATTCTTGTCTGATAAAATGAGCCACC
>NW_027538503.1:0-217 GCF_008692635.1 Crocuta crocuta
AAGCAGGCTCCACACTCAGCACAGAGCCTGACTTGGGGCTCGATCCTACAACCCTGAGATCATGACCTGAGCTGAAATCAAGTCGGGTGCTCAGCTTACTGAGCCTCCCAGGCACCCTGACTATAGTTGATTTTTAAAAACACCTTTATTACTGAAGTATAGTTGACATGACAACAAAATTTTGAGAGCTGTAAGGTGGATGGCCAAGTGGCGGATG
>NW_027538504.1:0-217 GCF_008692635.1 Crocuta crocuta
TTTTGTATCTTGCAGTGTTATTAAATTTATTTATTACTTCTAACAGTTTTCTGATAGCAACTTCAGTTTTATATATTTTCTCTGTATCATGCCGTCTGCAAACCATGACCATTTTACTCCTTCCTTATTGGCTTAGATGTCTTTTACTTATTTTTCTTATGTAACTGTTGTGACTAGAACTTCCAGTGCTATGTTGAATAAAAGTGATGAGAATGGA
>NW_027538505.1:0-217 GCF_008692635.1 Crocuta crocuta
ACTGCTAATAAGTAGTAGAACCAGACTTCCTAATGGTTCTTTTTTCTTCCTTGCATGCTTGCTTCCTGGCTTTCATTGTTTCTTTCTTTCTTTTTTGGGGGAGAAGGGGGCTGGTTATAACAGTTATTTATTTACTTATTTACTTGATTGTTTACTTACTTTGAGAGAGAGTGAGTGTGTGGGCACAAACAGCGGAGGGGCAGAGACCAGGAGAGAG
>NW_027538506.1:0-217 GCF_008692635.1 Crocuta crocuta
GCAGGCCAGCAAGGAGGCCCCCAAGCCACTGCCTTCTTGAGGAAATGCAGAGTTAGGTCCTCACCCACCTGAGTGACCGCGGGCCCCAGAGTTTCCCGAGCGAGACCAAGAAAGCACGGCCACCACGTTCTCGAATATCAAAATAGAGCAATTTATTCAAGACACTGAGTAGGATCTGTTGATTTTCTCTTGGAACAGATGAGCTACGACACACAAG
>NW_027538507.1:0-217 GCF_008692635.1 Crocuta crocuta
ATCTCTCAGAAATGAGACGTGTGTGATTATCTTGTGATTCTAGTCCTCGTGCTCCAATAATAAAATGATATTTTATATAATTACTGTACACTGACAAAGGAACTTATAGCCAAGTCTTGGGTGCATATGCAAAAAGCTTTGTCTACATTTTCAAAAAGCAGATTATCTGAATCATTCTTCTCAGGGCCCCCATCACCTCCTTGTTTCTCAGGCTGTA
>NW_027538508.1:0-217 GCF_008692635.1 Crocuta crocuta
ATAAATTTTGGTTTTATAGATTTTCTTTATTGGTTTTCTGGTGTTGTTTCATTGACTTCTGCTATTTTTAATACTGCTTTTGATATTCTTTTCCTTAAGGTTTAGTGACGTTAAAATTTAGATTGCTGATTTTAGGTCTTTCTTCCTTTCTGATGTATTTAAAAGTACGAGTTTGACACTAAATTTTTTCTATGTGTTCCATAAATTTTGATATTCT
>NW_027538509.1:0-217 GCF_008692635.1 Crocuta crocuta
GACAGGTTGAGAGCCAATAGAAGAGGGAGGCCTTGGGGGATTGGACATCAATCTAGGTTTCTGCGTGTGGGGTCTTATATAGGCGGTGTAATTCTTCAGAATGTTTGCCATAACTGGAAGAGGAAAACAATCATCTCCTTCCTGGAACATAGGGTTAGAGGAGAATTACTTGTGTAAAGTTCAGAGAGACTATGTTTTGTGTCCTGATGTGGGGCAC
>NW_027538510.1:0-217 GCF_008692635.1 Crocuta crocuta
ATAATCAAAATAGGGTTCTTGATATTAATGACTACATAGACTAGTAATAATGATTTTAAAATGAAAGTACTGTAAACATTTCCAAATATTTTTTTTAAATTTCTTTTATTATTTACTTTCTATAGAAAAAGAACCAGTCAAGACAAAACAAATTAATAATTATGAAGGTAGCGATTTCTAATGAGTAATGAGGGATTCTATAGTGTAATGGGGAGAA
>NW_027538511.1:0-217 GCF_008692635.1 Crocuta crocuta
ATATATAGACAAAGTATATAGAGTCATCTAAGAAACACAGAAGACTGCTTAAGTTCTTCTAATATAATACCGTCTTTGGTATTATTGGAAGCCAATATAACAATAAATCATATTAAAAAATAAATGTTAAAAAAAAAAGAAAAGACAAAGAAGACAAACAAACAATAATCTCAGTACAAAGAGATTTTAAGCACTTTGCCTCTAGAATTAGGGCTAC
>NW_027538512.1:0-217 GCF_008692635.1 Crocuta crocuta
AAAAAAAAAAAAAAAAAAAAAAAAAAAAAAAAAAAAAAAATGAACTCTCTTGATTCTGGCTCAAGGCAAGACTGAGGCAATAACAGTATCTACTAAGAAGTGTAGTATCTACTAAGTATCTAACAGTAACTATTAAGAATTATCCATGGAAAAGCATAATCTACACTAAAAACTCAGCAGATGGTCTTCTTACACAATACTCTTATCAAAAAATATG
>NW_027538513.1:0-217 GCF_008692635.1 Crocuta crocuta
ATATTTATTCATTTTTGAGAGTGAGTGAGAAAGAAAGAGACAGAGCGTGAGCAGGAAACAGGCAGAAGGACAGGGAGACATAGAATCCCAAGCAGGCCCCAGGCTCTGAGCTGTCACCACAGAGCCCAACACAGGGCTTGAAATTACCAACCGCTAGATCATGACCCAAGCGGAAGTTGGACACTTAACCAATTGAGCCACCCAGGCGCCCCTCAGC
>NW_027538514.1:0-217 GCF_008692635.1 Crocuta crocuta
GTGTAGCAAACACTTCCTTTGCATTTGTGGTCAGGATCATACGATCTTTATCCTGTTCTTCTTCGTTAGCCTTTTGTTGTGATGGATGACACTAGTTGATTTTTGAATATAGAAGCCATCTTGCATATTTGCACTAAATCCCCTTGGTTATGGGTATACAACTATTTTTACACGTTGTTGGATTTGATTGGCTAACATTTTATTGGGATTTTGTGTC
>NW_027538515.1:0-217 GCF_008692635.1 Crocuta crocuta
ATTAATATAAATATATATTAATTAATATTAATATAATATTAATATTATATGTATATAATATATAATGTTAATTATATATATAATTTTATATATATAATTATATATAATTAAATATATATAAAATTATATATATAAAATATATATTAAATATATATAAAATATATAAATATATAAAATATATAATATATAATATATATAAATTATATATAAATATAAT
>NW_027538516.1:0-217 GCF_008692635.1 Crocuta crocuta
ATTAGTAAACGAAAATCACATTCAGGTTGTGGAATACCCTGGGCACCCTAAGGAGATCCTTGCTGTAAAATCGTTGCTATTCCTTAGGTATCATCGTCAGTAACTTTGGTCTCTCCGGCCTGAAGTTTAGTGTTTATTTTTGTGCTTGTTCCTTCTTTTTACTTTGGGTCTAGGGGCCATGGCAGAGCAGTAAGACGGGTGTCCTGGAGGCACGGGG
>NW_027538517.1:0-217 GCF_008692635.1 Crocuta crocuta
CTGATTCCCACAGGGAATCCACAGGGACTACCTGCAATGTCATTACAGTACATTTCACAAATGGGTAAAGATGATACTTAAAATGACTTCCACGTGAATGTCAAAATGACTTACTTCAAATTTCCTAAAAGATATGGTCATCTCTCAACGTCAGAGGGCATTTGAAAGAGCTTTCTTTTTATAAATCAAATGTGTATTTTTCCAAAACTGATTTCTA
>NW_027538518.1:0-217 GCF_008692635.1 Crocuta crocuta
ATTGATTTCTCACAAGGATCTCAGGGCAATTCAATGCAAGAAAAGATAGTTTTTTTCTGAAAATAGTGTTGGGTATCCCTATGCAAAAGAGTTAAAGTTGGACTGCTTTCTTAAGCCACACACTAAAATTAACTCCAAATGGATCATAGACCTACATGTATGAGCTAAAATTATAAAAACCCTTAGAATGAATTATGCTAGTAAATATTTGTTACCT
>NW_027538519.1:0-217 GCF_008692635.1 Crocuta crocuta
ATTGTTGCATACTATTTCCAACATTTGATGTTTTTTCATTACTCCCTTTTTATAGCAAATATTGTATAACGTTTCCATTAATATCCCAAAAACCCATTCATGAAATAATCTAGAGTGCATATAACTTGAACAAACAAAGTAAATGTTCTTTTACATAAAACAAAATAAAACTGTAGTAATTTGTATTTCAAAACATAAGTGTTTGGGCTTGAGTAAG
>NW_027538520.1:0-217 GCF_008692635.1 Crocuta crocuta
ATTGTGCCTTAAACATAGTAAATAAATATGAGCTAATAGAATGCTTAGCAGCAGTTCTATTAGAGTGCCTAGAGTAGGGGATATATGTATGGGAGGGGTAAATAATAATTTTAAGTAGAGGAAATATATGAGATTCGATTTTTAGAGATGGTAACTTTTATTGAATATTTACCCATTATCTCATTCAATTTTTGAAGTGACCCTATGAGATAAGTAA
>NW_027538521.1:0-217 GCF_008692635.1 Crocuta crocuta
AGATTTCATTCTTTTCCATCACTGAGCAGTATTCCATTGTACCTACATAGTACATCTTTCTTATCCACTCATCAGTTGCTGGACATTTGGGATGTTACCATAATTCGGCTATTGTTGATAGCACTGCTATACACATTGACGTGCATGTACCCATTCGAATCATCATTTTTTGTATTCCTTGGCTAAAAGCCTACTAGTGCAATTGCTGGGTCATAGG
>NW_027538522.1:0-217 GCF_008692635.1 Crocuta crocuta
AGAGGGAGACACAGAATCTGAAACAGGATCCAGGCTCTGAGCTATTAGCACAAAGCCTGACACGGGGCTTGAACTCATGGACTGCGAGATCATGACCTGAGCCCGTCAGACGCCCAACCAACTGACTGAGCCACCCAGGTGTCTCGAAGAGTGACTTCTAAGTAGATAGAGGGACAGAGAATTCTGAACTTAGAATCTGTATGCTACCTAAGCACAA
>NW_027538523.1:0-217 GCF_008692635.1 Crocuta crocuta
AGCCAAAAAGACATATGATTCTGTCCACAGGAGGGAAAGACAGAGAAAAGAGAGAACCGGAGCACACACCAGGCACCCCAGGCAAACAGGAGACCCACATGAGGAAGATGAATCTGCATAACATTTTCTTTTAAAAACCTGAAGAGCCAATCAGTGGGGCTTAAGACCCAGGACTTTAAAAGTCAGTGAATTCAGCTCTGGAAGAGCCAGAAGGGCA
>NW_027538524.1:0-217 GCF_008692635.1 Crocuta crocuta
AAAGTCGGACGCTTAACCGACTAAGCCACCCAGGTGCCCCCAGGCGCTACCTTCTTAAGAACTTACAACTTTTGGGTGCCTGGGTGGCTCAGTTGGTCAAATGTCCGACTTCCGCTCGGTCATGATCTCACAGTTCGTGAGTTTGAGTCCCAGATTGGGCTCTATGCTGACAGCTGACAGCTCGGAGCCTGAAGCCTGCTTCAGATTCTGTGTCTCC
>NW_027538525.1:0-217 GCF_008692635.1 Crocuta crocuta
ATCTATGACACACGCACACACGTGTGTGCACGCACATGCGTGCACACATATATGCACGTACATACACACAGGCATATCCACAAATATGCACACACATGCAATGAACACATACATAAGTGTATGTCCTGATTACACCCGTCAAGTCATTGTCTTTAAAAATCAAACAGGGGCTCCTGGGTGGCTTAGTCTGTTAAGCGTCCGACTTTCACTTAGGTCA
>NW_027538526.1:0-217 GCF_008692635.1 Crocuta crocuta
AGCGAAAGTCGGATGCTTAACTGACTAAGCCACCCAGGCGTCCCTCCCCCCCCTTTTTTTTAAACATTAAAAAAAAGTTTATTTATTTAGAGAGAGAATGAGCAGGGGCTGGGCGGGTGGGGGGGGGCAGAGGATCTGAAGTAGCTCTGTGCTCACAGCAGAGAGCCCATGTGGGCTTGAACCCATGAACTATGAGATCACGACCTGAGCCGAAGTC
>NW_027538527.1:0-217 GCF_008692635.1 Crocuta crocuta
AGTCATGCTGGACTAGAGCCCCTTCATGACCTCATCTTAGCCGAAACATCTGTGTGTGTGCGTGAGTGTGTGTGTGAGTGTGTGCGTGAGTGTGTGCATGAGCATGTGCGCGTTGGTGCATGTAAAACTGCATGATTGTGTTTAAAGTACACCGGTGATGACACTGAACCATTGCCAGGGCCACTCAGGGACCCTGTTCCCACCCACCCTGCCCTCC
>NW_027538528.1:0-217 GCF_008692635.1 Crocuta crocuta
AGCAGTGCTATTGCTGGGTCCTAGGGGAGGTCTGTTGTTAATTTTGTGAGGAACCTCCACACTGTTTTCTAGGGGGGCTTCACCAGTTTACATTCCCACCAACAGTGCAGGAGAAAGGATCTTTAAAATTTTTTAAAATATTTTATTTGTTTCTGAGGGGGGAGGGAGGAGGGAGACAGCGTGAGCAGGGGAGGGTCAGACAGAGAGGGAGACACAG
>NW_027538529.1:0-217 GCF_008692635.1 Crocuta crocuta
AGTTTTTAGCTCTTTGCCTTCCCTCTAGAGTTCCAGCCACCCAGGCGCGGACGCATGGTGTCCGCGTGGCTCTTCCAGGGGCCCAAGCCTCCCAGGAGGACAATGGCAGCAGGCGGGCCGCTACGCTAGAAGTCCAGCGCCAGTAGCCAGCACAAAGAAGCAGTCTGTGCGTTCAGCCCCTCCAGGACCAGTTGGCGCGAGGGGACCTGGCGTGCAG
>NW_027538530.1:0-217 GCF_008692635.1 Crocuta crocuta
CTCACCATCTCCGAAGGGGCACTCCCCCATAGATGAAGGATGCACTCCTTTTGATGATGGAGGGGTGTCACGTCTGTACTACTCATTGATGAAGGAGGAACCACCTGTAGGATGATGGGGGCAGCTCCCATCAATGATGGAGACACCCCCATTCATGTTGGAGGAGTGTCATGCCTTCAATACTTATTGACCCAGGGGCACCCCCATATTGACGATG
>NW_027538531.1:0-217 GCF_008692635.1 Crocuta crocuta
TGATTTCTCTGCCCTCTGGTCTATGTCTCTCCCACTGCCCCTCATCTTCCCACAGGTCACATCAAGAGACTATGCCCCAAGGTTGGGAGATAAGGCTGACAAATAGGGTCCATCAGAGGTGAGGAGACCCTTTTCCTTCACCAGCGTTGGAGATTTAATCTGCTCTAAGATCCAAGCTCTTATCTTTGAAAGATAAATAATTTACTTTCTTTCCTCT
>NW_027538532.1:0-217 GCF_008692635.1 Crocuta crocuta
CAAATGGACTAAGGACTTAGAAGACCTAAGACTGTAAACCTCCTATGATAAGACCAGGAGAAAGCCCCTTGCCTGACCTTGGCGACAAGTGTTGGACGACAGAAGCACAAGCAACACAGGAAAAAAATAAACAGGTGGGACACATCATCGTAAAAAGCTTGTACAACAAAAGGAAAACCATAGACCAGGGAACTTCAGATTACCGAGGTGTCACGTC
>NW_027538533.1:0-217 GCF_008692635.1 Crocuta crocuta
CAACTATTGAGAGTGGCCACCGAAGGGTGGTCCCCATCAGTGGTGGCCTTCAGGGGAGACCAGGCAGCCTTGTGTATCAGCATGGCCGGCCTCGGCAACTGGAAGGCAGTGGCTCCCAAGGTTCCATGAACCCCCAAGGTTCCAGTTCTGTTATTGCAACTGTAGACCGTTGCCCGGCACACCGGGTGCTCCCTCTGTCAGTCTGGTTGGAGTCTGA
>NW_027538534.1:0-217 GCF_008692635.1 Crocuta crocuta
GCCAATGGCCGATGACGAAGCCCGTGACCCTGGGCAGGCGCACTGAGTCCCACGAGCGCCGGGACGGCACGGCCTTCCCCCACACCTTCGTCCGGGCCCCACTAAGGAATTCTCAATCGGCCCCCTCTGTCGGTAATTCTTGGTGCCTCCAAACCCATAACTCGGAAAACGTCCCTGAAACACCCCATCATCTTCCCACGCTTCCTCCTCGCTGTCC
>NW_027538535.1:0-217 GCF_008692635.1 Crocuta crocuta
AGGTAATGTGTAAAGGTGTTTACCTCAAACAGAAACAAGAAAAACAGATCTTGAAGACTGATGGAGAAAAGAATAATGAATATAGAATGGATATGTTTCCAGGTGTGTATAAAAGGAATGAGATTGTCACTAATGGCTCCGAATGTTTTGTTTGTTTCTTTGATAGTTTGGTTTTTTTTCTCAAGAGGAAGTAAAATATCCAGGAAGAATGAGAGAG
>NW_027538536.1:0-217 GCF_008692635.1 Crocuta crocuta
CCCTCCCTCACTCCCTCACTCATTCATTTATTCCCTCACTCATTCCTTCCTTCACTCATTCACTCTCTCCCTCCCTCATTCACTCATTCATTCCCTCCCTCCCTCACTCATCCATTCTCTCCGTCCCTCATTCACTCATTCATTCTCTCACTCATTCCTTCCTTCACTCATTCACTCCCTCCCTCCCTCATTCATTCATTCCCTCACTCATTCACTC
>NW_027538537.1:0-217 GCF_008692635.1 Crocuta crocuta
CACAGAGTCTGCCTTGGGATTCGATCTCACAACCATCAGATCATAAACTGAGCTAAAACCAACAGTTGAATGCTTAACCAACTGAGCCACTCAGGTACCCCAAGAGAAATTTTAGATTGAACTTTCAATAGTCTTTCTTGATCAGATTTTCCTATAATGCCTGTAGATTTGGGTTGCTTCCTTCATTTTTGAGGTCCAAAAAATATCTTAAGGTTAC
>NW_027538538.1:0-217 GCF_008692635.1 Crocuta crocuta
CAGCCCCAGGGGTTTCTCATCTTCCCTCATTTCCCGCACTGACAGGTGGCTGGGGGCCATGGCGGCCCCCAGGCTCCCGCGCCCCCGAAGGGAGCAGGTGTGCACCTGGTGAAAACAAGCAGGTCACTGAAGGGCACCTCTGGTCCCCACCGCGCCCCGGGGAAGGGGACTAGCAGCAGCGTGTCCCAGATCAGGACACTGGGAACGCTCCGGGCCC
>NW_027538539.1:0-217 GCF_008692635.1 Crocuta crocuta
CTGCTGCATGCACAGGGCCTGTGCAGTATTTCTTAAAATTGTGCACACTGACATCTCTGAACCTTGCTTCAAAGGTCACTGATGCTCGTATATTCCTCAGCTGTTAAAATAGAAGAAGACTTTGGGGTACCTGGGTGGCTCAATTGGTTGAGTGTCTGGTTCTTGATTTCACCTCAGATCATGATCTCAGGTCATGGGATGGAGCCCCACACCAGGC
>NW_027538540.1:0-217 GCF_008692635.1 Crocuta crocuta
AGACTCTTTCCATAATTTGGCTATTGTTGAAAGTGCTGCTATAAATCATGTGCCCCTATGAATCAGCACTTCTGTATCCTTTGGGTAAATTTCTAGTAGTACTATTACTGAGTCATAGAGTGGTTCTATTTTAAAATTTTTGAGGAATCTTCACACTGTTTTCCAGAGCGGCTGCATTCCCACCAACAGTGCAAGAGGATTCCCATTTCTCCACATC
>NW_027538541.1:0-217 GCF_008692635.1 Crocuta crocuta
CAGGAGCCCTGCTCCTCTCTATGTCTCCCTTTCTCTCTCCTTCTGCCCCTCCTGGGACTCTCTCTCTTTGCCCCTCGCTCACTTGTACTCTCCCTCTCTCAAAAAAAAAAAAAAACACCTAAAATATTTAGAAGGAAATATAAGAGGAAATTGTCAGGCCTGAAGGCTAAGGGAAGCATAAAAAAACATTAAACAACAACAACAAAAGTATCAAGGA
>NW_027538542.1:0-217 GCF_008692635.1 Crocuta crocuta
CAGGTCATTATTGACCCTTTCCATGTGAAAATAGGGTAGAAGGAATCTTCCCAGCTTTTGAGTTTGAATCTAATTGTATGACAACAAATGCGTGTCAAACAATCTAATTATAAAGCAAAATCAAACACCTGAAGGGCACTGTGGATGGTGTATGACATGAAAATTTTGAAACGTGATCAGTCAGGCAGGAGAGCTCTTTCCTCTTTAAAAAACAAAA
>NW_027538543.1:0-217 GCF_008692635.1 Crocuta crocuta
CAGTTTATTATGTATCTCATTTATCGCATTTTTAAATTCATCGTATCTATTTTTTAGCTCCATGGTTTTGTAGCCATAGTTTCTTTGATGTCCTCCTTGCTTTTTTGAAGCTCGGCGATTAATTTTATGAATATTTTTCTAAATTCTTGTTTAGTTATGTTGCTTATTTCTCTTTTGAGCAGTTCTCTGGCTGTCATTTCTTCCTGGAATTTCTTTG
>NW_027538544.1:0-217 GCF_008692635.1 Crocuta crocuta
CCAATTGTGAGATCATGGCCTGAGCCCCATTTGGATGCTTAAACGACTGAGCCACCGTGGTGCCTCTAAAGGCAATATTTCTAAAACGTGGGTCTGGAATACACAGTATGGTTCATCCACAGCTCTACCCCTCCCTCCTCCCCTTTGTCATGGCTTTGCTCACTTCCCTGGGAGAAGTGTACTTCCTTACCCTGTTGATGTGACCTGTTTTGGCCAA
>NW_027538545.1:0-217 GCF_008692635.1 Crocuta crocuta
CACTGCCACCCGGGGAAGGAGAAAGGCCTGCTGTCCCATCTCACAGGGGGCGCTGGGCAGGGCCATGTCCCCGCCTCCAGCCGGCTGGATACCTGGTTCCAGCTCTCATGGGGGTCCCGCTCCCCCCCGCCCCCACCCCTGCACTGACTGCTGCACACGCTCTCTGAAGTCAGTAACGTGTCCAGAGAGGCAGCTCAGAACGGTGGAGACCAAGAGT
>NW_027538546.1:0-217 GCF_008692635.1 Crocuta crocuta
TCCTTCATGGAAAGCAGCACAGTTTAGCAGTTAGGAGTGAGGCTCTGCTTGTACCCAGTTCAGGTTCAAATCACAAGTCAACCTTATACCGGGTATTTTGGACAAATTAATTACCCTCTTGGTGCTTTAGTTTCAATAACAGTCAAATGAGAGTAAAAGTACCTCATAAGATAATTGTGAGACATAAGAGAAATGATGCCTATAAAGTAGTTAGCTC
>NW_027538547.1:0-217 GCF_008692635.1 Crocuta crocuta
CGCCGCGCGCCGCGACCCCGGGGCGGCATTGATCCCGCGTCTGTGCGCGGCGCATTAGCCCTAATGGTTTCGGTGATGATTCAACTTCTTTTTCCTTAAAAGCCGCCCCCGGTCCTCACCCCTCCTCCGCCCGCTCCTCTCCGGGCCTGGCCGCAGCACCGCCGGTGTAGACGCCGCGGGCGGAGCGCGCTCCGGGCGGGGGGCGCGGGCTCGCTCG
>NW_027538548.1:0-217 GCF_008692635.1 Crocuta crocuta
CCGGAAGACAGACGCCCCCCAAAGCCCCTCGCCTGGCTCGGACCCACGGAGCCGGCAGCCCAGCACTCCGGTGAGTGGCGCCTCCTCCTCAGCCCTAGACCCCGCTGGGGACCGGCCGGCCGGGCTCTTTTGTGCAGCGCACCAGGGGGGGGCCCGCGCCCCCTCCGCGCGCCCCGGTCCGGTCCGCGGGACCCGGTGGCTGCGGTGCCCGCGGGCC
>NW_027538549.1:0-217 GCF_008692635.1 Crocuta crocuta
CTCCTCCCCGGGCGGGGCCGTGCTCCGCCTGTCCTGAGGCAGCCCTGCCAGCCTTGCGCCGGCCGGCCCGCTCCCGACTGTGGGTCTGTCCTGTGGGGCTCCGGAAACTCTCGCAGCGTCCAGAACACAGAAAATAGACTCATCACCTAATTCGCCAGGGAGCCAAAGCGCTGCGGGGCCGCGGCGCTGCCTGCCCCCGCTCCTCCCCCCACCCCAC
>NW_027538550.1:0-217 GCF_008692635.1 Crocuta crocuta
AAGGAAATTGTGTGACTGCTCTACAATTTGGGTTTGCATTGCCCCATCAATGAGTATTTGGATCATCTCTGTTCTTCCCCTCCTCCCGTTCACAGTGCTGCTAAGAACTCCTCTTGCACGTGCCTTGTGTAACACCTGGGAGTGGATGTGCACCCTTCTAAGGTGTGAGAGGGGTCACCCTGACAAGAAAATGCCAAAGTGGATTTCAGTGTGGCCA
>NW_027538551.1:0-217 GCF_008692635.1 Crocuta crocuta
AAATAAATAAATAAATAAAATTAAAATCAAATAAAATCTTTAAGAAATAAAAATAATGGGGCACCTGAGCTCACAGTTTGTGAGTTCAAGCCCCCCATGGAGTTCAGGCTCACTCCTATGAGCACAGAGCCTACTTCAGATCCTCTGTCCTCGCTTTCTCTCTGCCCCTCCACCAGCCTCTCTCTCACACAAATAAACATTTAAAAAATAAACAAAA
>NW_027538552.1:0-217 GCF_008692635.1 Crocuta crocuta
AGGGTTCCTGGCCACCTGATCTCTGGACAAGCAGCTTGGAAACCCCAGAGCCTGACACTAGCATTCTGTCAGTCACAGCCCCCTTCTGCTGGCCTTCAGCTTGCCTCATAATAGTCCTCTACCTCCTCTGACCTTCCCTCTGTTTGATTCTTGTCCAGTTCCCTAGCCACAGGACTGGCAGCCACCCCAGGCCCTCCCCAAAGAACTGGAGGCTCCC
>NW_027538553.1:0-217 GCF_008692635.1 Crocuta crocuta
CTGGAGATTAGACTATTTGATAAGATTGCCTTTTTCTCCTAATTTACTAAGATATTTGTAAACTGATGGAGAGTTGTGTCCTATATGACTGATCTCTATAAGTTAACCATTTGTTTTCTTTCCTTTCTCTTGTTCTTGGCAGCCAGGAGTGCCTGAGGAATATCTCACATATCCCATGGAGGAGAGGGAGGTGCTACCTGGTGCTTTGCCCTCAGCC
>NW_027538554.1:0-217 GCF_008692635.1 Crocuta crocuta
CTGGAGCCAGGCACACACATGACGCGGGTGTGGAAGCTGGCCTAAACAAAGAAGAGTTCAGCTCTCTGTTCCAAGCCCCCCGCCCGCTCTGAAAGCAGGTGTGTTCCTGTAGTGACTAAACTGATCTCCATGAGACGAAGAGATGGATGCTTAACTCACTGAACCACTCAGGCTGAGCCGCCCACGTGTCCCTTAGGATTGGTTTTATGTGAGCTAC
>NW_027538555.1:0-217 GCF_008692635.1 Crocuta crocuta
TCGCCCCAGCCCCGGGGACGCACGCCGGTCTCCCCAGCCCCGGGGACGCACCCCAGGCGCCCCAGCCCCGGGAACGCACCCCGGACGCCCCAGCCCCGGGGACCCACCCCGGACGCCCCAGCCCCGGGGACGCACCCCAGGCGCCCTGGCTCCCGCCCAGCGGCTCCCGGTCCGCGCGGGTCCGCGAAGGTGGCCGCCCGAGCAGCTGCGGCCAAGA
>NW_027538556.1:0-217 GCF_008692635.1 Crocuta crocuta
TCTCTCTCTCTCTCTCTCCATAGATATATATTTCAGAAGTTTCCCATCAAGTTGGACCCAAAATTCTCCATTTGCAATACTCCCACGTAGGAATACTTGTTTCCTCCCATACCTGTTCAAGTACTTCCTCGATTGAGTACTGTTTGGGAAACATGACCCTAACCATGCTATCAGTGTCTTTTTCTACCTCATTAATATCACTATCTGATTATTTAGA
>NW_027538557.1:0-217 GCF_008692635.1 Crocuta crocuta
CCAGGGTAGAACACTCAACCAATGCTTCTTTTCTCTGCATTCCCAGAGGTAACACATAATTATTTGATTTCTCTATTCTTATGCTTGCTTATTTATTTATTTATTTATTTATTTCATTTGAGAGTGTGCATATACACATATGTGAGCTGGTGACTGATAGAGAGACAGGAAGACAGAGAGAGAGACAGAAAGAGAGAGAGAGAGAGAGAGAGAGAGA
>NW_027538558.1:0-217 GCF_008692635.1 Crocuta crocuta
ATTTTAATTGGTAAGTAACATAAATTATTCCCCCTGAATTGTTTTTGTTTCATTATAAATATAAATTCAGAAAGTCACCATGCTCCTCATTTGTTCATTTAGAAATGTGTAAAACTATTATAGAAACTATATATTCTTAGGCAGAGAAAGCAGATTTGTGGAAAACTGCATAAAATGCAAACATCTAACTTTTTACTGCATCTTAAATTATAGGAAA
>NW_027538559.1:0-217 GCF_008692635.1 Crocuta crocuta
GGACTCTCCACCATGTGTCGTTTGGCTTGTTTCTTGAGGTAGCCCAGGAGAAGAGAACAGACAGACAAACACACAGGAAATAGAGGGACACAAACGCACAGACAAATCCGACAATCACGCTAACCGAGAGGGAAAACTCAAAAGTAATGAGAAAAGACGGAGGAAGGAGGGTGAATGATAGAAAATAAAAATACATAAGAAAGTCAAAAAGAAGAAA
>NW_027538560.1:0-217 GCF_008692635.1 Crocuta crocuta
TCTATTTCAGTCTGACAGGCAGTGTCTGTATACAAAAAGGCGGATTGAGAATCTGGGTGAACGACCATATCAGAGAAGGGCAATCTTGTGTGTATTACAGAATTCCTTGTGAAAGTCATGCAGGAATGTGGAAAGATTCAGGAAGCTTGAGCTGAGCTCCTAAAGAGAGATGGGGTCCAAGACCTTCACCAATCCCTGTTGGCTCCTAATGCAATAA
>NW_027538561.1:0-217 GCF_008692635.1 Crocuta crocuta
TCTCTGTCCTGAGGCAGCTGCAGAGGCCCCGAGTCCCCTGGAGGCCAGAGAAGCCCTTCCCGCTCTCAGGTGCCCGGGGTCAGAAGAGCCGGTGGGGCGCCCTCTGCCGGCCACCACTGTGCGCGCAGAGGCACGCGCCCCTCCCGGTGTGCGGTGCTCGCGCGCCCTCTGCTGGCCACCGTGGGAATTCCTGTAACGGTGAAGGTCATGGCCGCTC
>NW_027538562.1:0-217 GCF_008692635.1 Crocuta crocuta
TTTTTTTTTTTTTTAAACTCATCACTGAATTCGAGGTTAAGTAGATCTATAATTTTCATAGGTTTACATTTGAAAATATATGTGGGTCAGGAGGCTGCGCCTGCGCAGGAGAGTCACGTGGTTGTTGGGCCGGGGAAATGGCGGCTCCAGGAGAGAGCAGGGCTTCGGCTGGCGGAGGGAGCACGGAGGAAGCATTTATGACCTTCTACAGTGAGGT
>NW_027538563.1:0-217 GCF_008692635.1 Crocuta crocuta
AGGGAGAACAGCAGAGGTTCTTTGAAGATTTCATTCCTCCTTAACTGGCTGAAAAGCTTGTTCTATATTTGAAAGTGTGGCTCAGTATCAAGTGTTTCAATCACTTCTCACTCTCACACATTTGCGCTAATAAGCTCAGAGCCACATAATCTTAATAAGGCATCTTGATACTGAAGTGCTTCACCTGTGATCTTGAAGAAAACTCAGCCTTCTGGCC
>NW_027538564.1:0-217 GCF_008692635.1 Crocuta crocuta
TGAGGAATTTGGCAAAACAACATTTACAATTTAGACCGCCCCTCACGTCACACACGTGGTGGTGGCTTAGCTGGGATTCAAGCCTCAGGTAGTGACTCCCAGAGCTCTCAGTCTGGAACGTGGTGCCTCCTTACCGTCTATGGTACCATGTTTTCTGTATCCTTTTCCTAGCTCTTAGGGTACTTAGCATGGTGCCATATTTACAGTGAGCACAGGC
>NW_027538565.1:0-217 GCF_008692635.1 Crocuta crocuta
TGTAGTTGTAGTGCATGTCAATTGCAAAAGAGTTCTATGAACTCTGACAGTTTTGTAAAGTCCTTCCTAAGCCAACAGAAACTCTCTATTTCTCTTTTCTGGTTTACTTATTATTTTCTTGTGAACATGTGAATTCTGCGCATTTTCACCACATATACCAAGACTACCAACTTAGTTTTAACAAAAGGATCCTTTCAACAAATAACGTATATGTATT
>NW_027538566.1:0-217 GCF_008692635.1 Crocuta crocuta
GAGAGACAATCAAGGGTATTGCTAGATGGTCCTGTCAAGGTATGGGTTAAGACAAAGAGGCTTAGGAATCCCGTGGGAAAACTTCATTCTGTATGAAGAAAACTACTTTGTGTACCTGTTGACATGCCTTTGGGGGTAGTAGGATAGAATATAGTATTAGATATAACTCCTGACTTTATCATTTCCAGCTGTACAGCTATTGAAACACTTGAGGAAC
>NW_027538567.1:0-217 GCF_008692635.1 Crocuta crocuta
GCTTCCCTCCTTCAGGAGCCCTTCGCCAGCTGGGAGATGATCACAGCAATTTTGTTCCAGGAATGCTTCAGGTCCCTTTGACATCTCAGGAACCTCTGACATAACTTGCCCAGAGGATGCCACTCAGCAGTCGGGGGTGATTTTCATGGTAATGACCTCTCTCCAGGAGGGGCCTGGGAGCTTCTCTTTGGTCCCCAAGGACTCTCCCTTGGGATGC
>NW_027538568.1:0-217 GCF_008692635.1 Crocuta crocuta
GCGATGAGAACATAGGGAACATCAGTTCCGTCATCGAAGGTAAGCCCGTGCATATCACCCTCCATCCACTGGTGGCCACTTGGCCACTGGCCCACTCTTCGCCTGTACCTCTTCCTTGCTCTGTCAGGACAGCAAGAAGGCATAAATGGAGGAATTTCCCCACCCTGGTGTCATCTCAATAACACCAGTCTCAGCCTTCAGAGTCAAACTGGCAGAC
>NW_027538569.1:0-217 GCF_008692635.1 Crocuta crocuta
GCCGAAGTCAGACGTTTAACCAACTGAGCCACCCAGGCGCCCCCACTTCCTAAATAATTTTAGCATTTGGATTTTACTCATAGTATTACCTTTATAAGAGTTACTTTCCTCTCCATTTTTATCTATTCAAATAATTCCACTATTTTCTCTGTAAGCCATCCTAGATACTTTCTCCATAAGCCATCCTAGATACTCCCAACCAAATAATACTTTGTTT
>NW_027538570.1:0-218 GCF_008692635.1 Crocuta crocuta
AAAAAAAAAACAAACAAAAAAAACCAAAACAAACCTCTCCTCTTCTGCTTGCAGAACCAAAATACATGGTGCAGGAGGAATCCTCAAGTAGCTTAATCCTCCAACTCCTTATTTCATGCATGAGGAAATAAGGCCCAGGGTGATGTTGTGACTGGCCTGGTCAGTGGGGGAGCTGGGCCAGACTCTCGTCTAGAGGAGAGACAGTGAGAGGCAGCCAC
>NW_027538571.1:0-218 GCF_008692635.1 Crocuta crocuta
AAAACAACATGGGTTCAAGTATGAGAGGGAAATCCTCAATAAACATGTGGCTTTGCTGTTGTAGAGCCTGTTCTGGGAGAGATTTACAACTCAAAGGCATTCTCCTGAAAGAGATGGGTCACAGGAGTATCTGCTCCAGTGACAAGATCAACTCATGTGCTGGGGAATGGAGGATCAGGGAATTTATTAGCAATCTATTCTCTATTTTCAATCACTCA
>NW_027538572.1:0-218 GCF_008692635.1 Crocuta crocuta
CCCAAAATTATCAGACCTATATAATGTCAAGTCAGAATGATAGAGAAGACTAACTAAAATCAGAAATGAAGAAGTGAAGGCAGACAGCATAAGTGACATCACTGAAATAAAAATATAGGGCCACAATAGATAATTATATGGCAATGTTTAGATACCAAAGAATCGTTATGAATTTCCAAAATGGTGAAACCTACCTGAACTCCATCATGAAGAAATCT
>NW_027538573.1:0-218 GCF_008692635.1 Crocuta crocuta
AAATAAAAATATTTTTATTATATTTATTATATATATTATATATATATAATTTCAAAGGGATTTATATATATAAATTATATATAATTCCATTATATATAAAAAATTCCATACATATATAAAAGGATTGTTCATAAATGTAATTTATATATATATAAATATTATATATATATGGAATTTTACTAATTATCTACCTCACTTCCTTATTTCCTTTTTTAAAT
>NW_027538574.1:0-218 GCF_008692635.1 Crocuta crocuta
AAATAAAGTGATAAGAATATGTGGGTTAAAAGGCTTTCAGAAACACGGATGTAGAGGATATGGGTTTTTTTTTCCTCTCCGTTTTAAGTGATAGTGTAGTATTGCATTTTGTTGATACGTTACGGTTTTTCAATTCCTTATTGGACATTTTGGCTTTTTTCATATGTCTGAAGATCCTTTACATTTTCAGTTATTGCTATATATGGAAGTAGAACTTT
>NW_027538575.1:0-218 GCF_008692635.1 Crocuta crocuta
TACTCAAAGTGCTGAATGTGAAAAATCCATAAGCAAGAACTCTCTATCCAGCATTCTGAAGGCTACCATTCAGAATAGGAGAGATACAGAGTTTCAAAGACAAGTAAAAGTTAAATGAAGTCATCACGACCAAACTAGTTTTATAAGAAATATTAATAAGGATTCTTGGAATGGAAAGGAAAGATTATAAGCAGGAATAAGAGAAGTAGGAAGTGTGG
>NW_027538576.1:0-218 GCF_008692635.1 Crocuta crocuta
TGTGAAACAGTAAGATAAAGTCACAACCACAGATCTAAGTGAGACAGGTCTATCTAGTATCCCTCGTACAGAATGTAAAGCAATCTCTAGAGATACTTGCAGGGCTTGAGAGAAGAATGAAAGAATTCAGGAGACCCTTACCACATAAACAGGAGAGATACAAATCAATCATCCAGACAGGGAAAATGGTATATCTGAGATGGGAAATAGGCCAGATG
>NW_027538577.1:0-218 GCF_008692635.1 Crocuta crocuta
AAATCCTTTGACTATTTATTTTGGAGGAAGAAAAAGATAAATAAAATAAAAATTTTAAATTAAAAAAATTAAATAAAAACAAAATAAAACACATAAAGGAAGGTAGATTCTAGATATGTTTCAGTCTACTTGTTCAAATAAGCTTCTTAGAATAGAGGAAAAAGAGAAAGGAAAAAAGTTAATAAACAATTAAAATTTAAAAATATAGACTAAAATAG
>NW_027538578.1:0-218 GCF_008692635.1 Crocuta crocuta
AACAGCAGTTTCCGTTTCATTCTGGTGAGTTTGTTTTGGGGTTTTGTTTTTTGGCTTTTTTAATTCAGAAATAGTGATTCAGAGCAACTGAAAGTCCCTTAATAAAGTACCTGTGCCACGAATGGAGCTGACGGAGGGAACGCGTGTCACCAAGCCCAGAACCTGTGTGGGCATCTTTGCCCTGCTTTCCCTGAGGCAGCGCCGCCGTGCTGGGCTTC
>NW_027538579.1:0-218 GCF_008692635.1 Crocuta crocuta
AACCAAAAATCAGCATATTAAAGCACGGGAATTAATTTTGAAATAGAAAATAGTGATTCCTCTAGTCAAAATTTATCCCATTTATACACTCCCATGATATCTAGTTTAGTATAATCTAGATTAGTCTAGTGTAACATAAAATATGTAATTCTAGTATAACATGATATAGTATATTCTAAATTAGTATAATCTAGTATACTATAGTATTATGTAGATAA
>NW_027538580.1:0-217 GCF_008692635.1 Crocuta crocuta
AGTGCTCATCCCCACAAGTGCCCTCCTCCATGCCAATCTCCCCCTCCCAAACACACCCATCAGTCTTCAGTTTGTTCTCAGTAATCAAGAGTCTTTCATGGCTTACATCTCTCCCTCTCCCCTACTATTTTCCCCCTTCTTCTCCCCCTGGGTCATTCATTAAGATCCTTCGAATCCTCTTATACGTGCAAACATATGGTATTTGTCCTTCTCTGCC
>NW_027538581.1:0-217 GCF_008692635.1 Crocuta crocuta
CACTCATCATCAGGGAAATACAAATCAAAACCACAGTGAGATACACTTCACATCTGTCAGAACGGCTCAAATGAACAACTCAGGCAATGAGAGATGTTGGGGAAGATGTGGGGAAGAAAGAGGAACTCTTTTGCACTATTGGGTTGGAATGCAAAGTGGTGCAGCCATTCTGGAAAGCAGTATGGAGGGTCCTCAAAAAATTAAAAATAGAGCTACC
>NW_027538582.1:0-218 GCF_008692635.1 Crocuta crocuta
AATAAATGAAGATTAATATGGTCAAAGGCCAGTTCTATATCTCTCTTGTGAATTGTCTATTTTTTTCACATCTTCTGTCAGGTTTTGGATCCTTCATCCAATGGTTTTTCAATGTTTAAATATAAGAAAGATTAGCCCTAACATTAGCCCTGATCAGGGATCTATGTTAACACATGTTTTCCCAGTTTGTTGGTTGTCTTTTATTTTATGGCGTGTTT
>NW_027538583.1:0-218 GCF_008692635.1 Crocuta crocuta
TGTAGGCTCATGGATTCTATGCTTATTTCAATTTACAAAATATTGGCTAATTGTTCCTGAATGGGGCTACTTTAAGTCATTTTTGATCCTGAGGATGCCTTCCCCACCCCCGATCTTAATACTCATTTGTATGGTTTGACCTATGTTTTTAATAATATGATACATGTAAAATAGTATCTAATTTTTCCTCTCACCTTTTCAGATAGCTTCCAAGGCTG
>NW_027538584.1:0-217 GCF_008692635.1 Crocuta crocuta
TTAACCGACTAAGCCACCCAGGCGCCCCGTAAATAGCTTTTTAAAGTAACAAGCTTTTTAAAATGTTTACTTATTTATTTTGGGAGAGAGCATGAGCTGGGGAGGGGCAGAGAGAGAGAGGGAGAGAGAGAACCCCAGGCAGGCTCTGCACTTCCCCCACCCAGGGGCCAGTGTGGGGCTTGAACCCACAAACTGAGAGATCATGACCTGAGCCGAA
>NW_027538585.1:0-218 GCF_008692635.1 Crocuta crocuta
CCACATAAAAAGAATTATCCACCATGATCAAGTAGGATTCATTCCGGGGTTATGGGGCTGGTTCAATATTCGCAAATCAATCAATGTGATATCACATTAACAAAAGAAAAGGTAAAAACCATTTGACCCTGTCGATGGATGCAGAAAAAGCATTTGACAAATTACAGCATCTCTTTTTTTTTTTTTTATTTCCAGGAGAGAGAGAGAGAGAGAGAGAG
>NW_027538586.1:0-218 GCF_008692635.1 Crocuta crocuta
AATAGTCGGGGCGCCTGGATTGCTCAGTCAGTTGAGCATCTGACTTTGGCTTAGGTCATGATCTTACAGTTCATGAATTTGAGCCCCACCTGTCAGAGCAGAGCCTGCTTTGGATCTTCTGTCTCCTCTCTCTGCCCCGCCCCCACTCACACTTTTTCTCTCCCTCTCTCTCTCTCTCTAAAAAAATAAACATTTATATTATATATATATATATATAT
>NW_027538587.1:0-218 GCF_008692635.1 Crocuta crocuta
CCTGGTGTGTTTTGCACGGATAGATGGCATAGTTGAGCCAGTAAGGTTCGTCTCTACCCTTTGGTGAAAGGTCCAGCAAATTTGACAGCCTGATGGATGAATTGTGTCTTCCATGTGCCTCCTTGACTCGGGAATATTTCTCTTGTATTTCCTTATTCCCATGGTCTCCTTTCTTCACCCATAGTCACCTTTCAACTCTGGCCTTTCCCAATATTAAA
>NW_027538588.1:0-218 GCF_008692635.1 Crocuta crocuta
AAGCCACCGCCCTGCAAGGCTGACGCGGAGACCTCGACGGAAACATGGCGGCCCCTCCGCCGCAGCAGTGCGCATGAGCGAGCACTCTGCTGGAGGCGCCTGCGCACTAGGGGGCTGCGCCGCACCGGAAGCTCGGTGTCCTCCAGCCAGGCAGGGGGGCTGTCGGGGATGCCGGGCTGGGAAATCCCAGGAGAGGGTGGCCCGCAGGCCTTTTGGGT
>NW_027538589.1:0-218 GCF_008692635.1 Crocuta crocuta
ACACCAGCAAATAAGAGACAAAGCTCTGGACTCTCATGGAGCGTCCACTATAAAGGTCCAGAAATCTACCAACTATCAGACCCAACATGCTAAATGATAAAATAAATAAACTGACACACATGGGTGGTAAGAGTTAAGTTTAATGACGGTTTAAACGTAAAAAGAAAGTATAGGCAAAATAAGAAAGGAATACGTAAGAAAATGAAGGGAAAAAACAG
>NW_027538590.1:0-218 GCF_008692635.1 Crocuta crocuta
ACATACAAGAAAGAAACTGGTTAATCAGCTTTCTGAAAACTGTTGAACCTCACAGCAAAGAAGCAAGAATTAGGCACTTGTTTGTAGTCATGCAGCTAGCAAAAATAGAGAGGACACTAATCGGGCTGCAGACAAAGCTGTGGGTGGACAGACGCGCTCCACCATTGTGCACAGCAGCATCCTGGGCAGCATCCTGGGCTGGCCGGCTCTCCCAGGAG
>NW_027538591.1:0-218 GCF_008692635.1 Crocuta crocuta
TCAAGCTGTTCTCAGAAAGGAGATGCCCAAGGGCACCTGGCTGGTTCAGTCCGTGGAGCATGTGAGTCTTGATCTCGGGGTTGAGGGTTCGAGCCTGACATTGGGTGTAGAGATTACTTAAAAATAAAATCTTAAAAGAAGAAGGAAGAAGAAGGAAGAAGAAGAAGAAATAGGGAGAAGGAAGAAGAAAGAAGGAAAAGAAGAAGAAGAAGGAAGAA
>NW_027538592.1:0-218 GCF_008692635.1 Crocuta crocuta
ACCAGGCTTGGGAAACGCCTGCCAGGGGGATGTGCTGATGTGTCCGGCGGTGCGAGGGCACCTTTTTCCAGAACACGCACGGGCTGGACTGGCAGCCCTGAGGTGGCCGACTCGTCCTCAGGGGCCTGGGAAGCAGGTTTGGAAGGATTTGCGTCCTGCACTTCCTACCTTACAACCTGGGTCTCACCTTAACCTCGAGAGCCTCGGCTCCCTCGGGT
>NW_027538593.1:0-218 GCF_008692635.1 Crocuta crocuta
ACCCTGGAGAAAGAAGCAAGATACCTGAAGTAGCTCTTGACTTTACCTTCACCTCCCTGTTGCCCTGCCTCCCGCCTCCAAACCCCAGAACAGGATGTAAAATGGAAGATGGATCAATAAAGTCCCTGGAATTCTCAGGAACACGCTCTAGTAAATGAAGGAGCCTAGACAATATTGACGGGGAAATCTCATGAGGGTAAAAGCTCTTACTCACCACC
>NW_027538594.1:0-218 GCF_008692635.1 Crocuta crocuta
ATATCTAAGGACAAGTTATTTCACTTCTCTGGACATTCACACTTATGTTACTAACTCTTTGAAGAATGTTGTTGAATTCCTGCTATATCCCAGGACCATTAGCTTGTTGTAAAACAAACACATTTCCTGACCTCGTAGCTTAAAGACCGGTGGACAAACAAGACATTGGAAGATGTATACATTAATTATGTAATGAAGGATTATGGGAAATGTAAAGA
>NW_027538595.1:0-218 GCF_008692635.1 Crocuta crocuta
GGACACTTGACCGACTGAGCCACCCTGGCGCCCCTGTGGTGAATGGTCTTGAATGTAACTCCATGCATGCCCTTCAGATCATTTTCTTAGGATGTATTTTTTAGAAGTGGAATTAATTGGACGGGGGTATGCATATTTCAGAGTTTGCTTAACATGTCTTTAAAAGCAGAAGCACGTTCTCATGGGTGCATGTTCGTTCAGACAGTATTTGGTGAGTG
>NW_027538596.1:0-218 GCF_008692635.1 Crocuta crocuta
ATAGGATTAAGTACCTAAAAACTTCAGCTAATAGAACTATTAGACCCTATAAAGTATGCATTTTCTTTTCTTTCTTTGAAAAAATTTTTTCATCTTTATTTTATTTTTGAGACAGAGAGAGACAGAACTTGAACACGGGAGGGGCAGACACAGATGGAATCACGGAATCCTAGGAAGGCTCCAGGCTCTGAGCCGACAGCACAGAGCCCGACGCGGGG
>NW_027538597.1:0-218 GCF_008692635.1 Crocuta crocuta
AAAAAAAAATGGCAATCAAAAGTGCAGCACAAAGAATATAGTCAATAATGTGATAATATTGTTGGGTGATGGACAGAGACTGCACTTCTGATGAACACTGAGAAAGGGATAGAATTGTTGAATCACTATCTTGTACATCTAAACCTAATATTAAACTGTATATTAAAGTGTATTTTAAGGGCGCCTGAGAGTCTGTATCTCCCTCTCTCTCTGACCCT
>NW_027538598.1:0-218 GCF_008692635.1 Crocuta crocuta
ATCGGTAAATTACACTTTACCAAAATTGAAAACTTTATCAAGAAAACAACAAGACAATTCACAGCCAAAGAAAACATTTGTGTAGGGGAGGAAAAATGATTTTCCTCAAGACCCCATGGGCTCAAGAGAAACTTTAGCTTCTCCTTTAACCACACAGAAGAAGCTAAATTGGGGGTCTTTCCCAGAATAAGGGTTATTAGCAGAGATAAATTTTATCT
>NW_027538599.1:0-218 GCF_008692635.1 Crocuta crocuta
TTTTTAGGGAACCCACTAGACAGGTAAAACAATGAGTTCTTTGGAATGAGGCTTCAAGGAATTTCAGCTCCACTTTGTTCCTCTGGGATGCAGGCTATTAGTCAAGGCTACCATCAGGATGGAGGTCTAGGACAAGTTAAAACAGATCTCACTGTTCTTATAGAAATTAATAATTTTTTTTAAATAAGTGCTCTCTGCATTGCTGCAAGCTCATTGCT
>NW_027538600.1:0-218 GCF_008692635.1 Crocuta crocuta
TTGGCTTAATGTTAAAGGAAGCCTGCCCCTTGGAGAAAGAGGAAGAAGTGCAAAATGATGGTAAATGTGGGCCCAATCAGTAGGCCATTTCATCAGAGAAGAAGCAAAAATATATGGTATATGGTATTATGATATAGATAAATGTAAGGCTGGTCACAAGTATTTCCACGAGAGGAATCAAATGGGATAGTTTAGACACCCATCCTTTAAAAAGCAGG
>NW_027538601.1:0-218 GCF_008692635.1 Crocuta crocuta
ATCGCCTTGTTTGATACAAGAATATAGAACTATACCAAGGACTGTTCTGTAAATTTATTGTGAAATCTCTTTGTGAGAAAAATGTAATGACAGAAATACACAGCTGGAGACCAGTGGTTCTACAACTAACCTTAAATTAAGTCATCCAGTGCCCATTTCTAATCCTAAACTGAGGAATTTCTCCTTCCCCAACCCCCACCCCACCCCACCCCCCGTCC
>NW_027538602.1:0-218 GCF_008692635.1 Crocuta crocuta
GGGAAAAACAACAACATATACATTCATGTTTATATGTATAAACATACACATGACGCCAAAGTTATTCTAGTTTGTAGTTACAGTATACTGAAAAAAACATATTCAATAGTTGAGTTAGTTTCAAATTTTTGAATGTAGGATTCTAAAGTATTAATAATTTTATTTCAACTAGTCTAGAGTCTAAAGATTTCAAAAGAACAATCATTTGTGTCATGGAA
>NW_027538603.1:0-218 GCF_008692635.1 Crocuta crocuta
ATTGTTTCTTTAGTGATTTTCTGTCTAGTTGATCTATGCATTGCTGTAAATGGAGTATTAAATTCCCCAGCTCTTAGCACATTCTTGTACATGAGACTGTTTCTGTTTGTGATTTATTGTTTCATGTATTTGGGTGCTTCTGTATTCAGTGCATAGTCATTTATAATTGTCATCTCTTCCTGATGGATAGACCCTGTAATTGTTATATAATGCCCTTC
>NW_027538604.1:0-218 GCF_008692635.1 Crocuta crocuta
ATTTTAAAATTTATTTATCTATTTAAATTATTTTTAAAATTATTTTAAGTTTACTTATTTATTTTGAGAGAGAGTGGGTGGTGGAGGGACTGAAAGAGAGAGAGAAAGAGAGAATCCCAAGCAGATTCCATGCTGTCTGCACCAAGCCTGATGTGGGGTTAGAACTCAAAAACTAAGAGGTCATGAGCCAAATTAAAATCAAGAGACAGAGACTAAAC
>NW_027538605.1:0-218 GCF_008692635.1 Crocuta crocuta
GACAGAGATGCCTGCCTGGTGATCAGAAGGAATCTCGGGGCTCTCCTACTCTCTCTCGCCGACACCATCTATCCGTCAGGGACCCCTGGACGGAGCTGGAGCTGGCCTCCGGCACTGGGACACCTGGGTGACTCAGTTGGTTAAGTGTCTGACTTCGGCCCTGGTCACAATCTCATAGTTTGTGAGTTCAAGCCCCACATTGGGCTCTGTGCTGACAG
>NW_027538606.1:0-218 GCF_008692635.1 Crocuta crocuta
TTATTAAAATTTTTTTTTAATGTCTATTTATTTTTTGAGAGAGGGAGAGACAGAGTGTGTGCAGGGGAAGGGCAGAGAGAGAGGAAGACAGAATACAAACCAGGCTCCTTAGTGCCAGCACAGAGCCCGAGGTGGGGCTTGAACTCATGAACCGTGAGATAACGACCTGAGCTGAATCAAGAGTCGGACACTTAACTGACTGAACCACCCAGGTGTCA
>NW_027538607.1:0-218 GCF_008692635.1 Crocuta crocuta
AGACGCCCCCAGCGCGGCTTCCTGGGGCCTGGCCAGGCCAGGGAGGAGTGCTCGCATGGTGCCCGGAACCTTCTGTGTTCCTGGACATCCTGGCTGAGCCTGACTGTGGCCTAGCCAGCATGACTTGAGCACCTGCTGTCTACCAAGCCTGGCATGGGCCCTGCGTTGGGGGCAGAAGCTGACGGTTCAGCTGAGGAGGGGGGCGGGGAAGGTCTGGA
>NW_027538608.1:0-218 GCF_008692635.1 Crocuta crocuta
AGCACTCCATGCCACCGAGCCGCTGGACTCAGGCAATCTACAACCTGTGTGACCAACTCGTCCTGTTGTCTGGGACTCTCCCCATGTCCTTTGATCAGGGGACCTCTCGGTTCTGGGTAAACTGGGATGCCTGTTCATTCTCCATACTACCAGCACCATGAAACACGGGACAGAATTGCTTTTGTGAGTTTACCAAACGGGGATACTTTGCCAGGCAA
>NW_027538609.1:0-218 GCF_008692635.1 Crocuta crocuta
CCCTGGGGAATTCTACCAGACATTTAAATCAGAGTTAATGCCCATGCTTCTGAAGCTATTCCAAAAAAATAGAAATGGCAGGAAAACTTCCAGACTCATTTTACAAAGCCAGCATCACCTTGATTCCCAAGCAGGACAGAGACCCAGCACAAAAAGAGAACTACAGGCCAATCTTCTTGATGAATACAGATGCAAAAATCCTCAACAAGATACTTGCA
>NW_027538610.1:0-218 GCF_008692635.1 Crocuta crocuta
CCTTGTTTGAGATTTAGAGAGTGCTCCCATAGTTGTGGACATAGGAGAGGACACAAGCCTTTTAGAGCTCCTCTCAAACAGAATCTCAAGGATTTGGGAACAGAGTAACTATGGCCTTAAATATGATTATACCACAGTGTTTGAAACCATTGTGCCACTCAAATAGGATGTATCACCCAGATGTTGTCATCTCTCATATATCTTGCATGAATATCTTG
>NW_027538611.1:0-218 GCF_008692635.1 Crocuta crocuta
CAAATGAGTCAGTTCAATAGTATATGTGATTGGGTGGTTCAGTCCGTTGAGCATCCGACTCTTTATTTCAGCTCAGGTTATGGTCACAGGATTTTGGGATCGAGCCCCATGTCGGGCTCTGCGCTGAGCACTGGAGCCTGCTTGTGATTCTTTCCCCATCTCTCTGCCTCTCCCCCGCTCACACACTCTCTCTCCCTCAAAATAAATAAACTTCTTTG
>NW_027538612.1:0-218 GCF_008692635.1 Crocuta crocuta
GTCGGACGCTTAACCGACTAAGCCACCCAGGTGCCCCAAAAAATTATTTTTTTAAACTAAAAATTGGGGCATGTGGGTGGTTCAGTTGGTTGAGCGTCCAACACTTGATTTCAGCTCAGGTCACGATCTCGCACTTCATGAGTTCAAGCCCCACATTGGGCTCTGTGCGGACGGTGAGGAGCCTGCTTGGGATTCTGTCTCTCCCTCTCTTTCTGCCC
>NW_027538613.1:0-218 GCF_008692635.1 Crocuta crocuta
CAACGATGCCATAGACATAACACAGCTATGCATCAACCCCGCCCCCGCCCCCGATGCTGGCCCACGGAGAATCATGCCACATATATTTCCACCTATGCTCCTCAGCATGCAGTGAACACACGCACACATGTGTGCACATGCACATACATGCACACATGTGCATACACATGCACGCGCACACGCATGTACGTGCACACACACATACACAACCTTCCAAA
>NW_027538614.1:0-218 GCF_008692635.1 Crocuta crocuta
AAAACCCAGAAATAAACCCACAATTATATGGTCAATTAATCTTCACCAAAGTAGGAATGAAAATACAATGGGGTAAAAGAAATTCTCTTCACCAAATGGGGCTGGGAATACTGGACACCTGCATGCAAAAGAATAAAACTGGACCACTTTTTTTCAACATACACAAAAATAAACTTGAGGGGCACCTGGGTGGCTCAGTCGGTTAAGCATCCGACTTC
>NW_027538615.1:0-218 GCF_008692635.1 Crocuta crocuta
CAAGATGCCCAAGTTCAAGATGCCGTCCTTCGGCGCCTCGGCGCCAAGCAAAGATCTGGGAACATCCGTGGACGTCGACGTGCCCGTGCCCAAGGTCGGCATGGAGGCTGCCCTGCCCTCCCTCGAAGGGGAGACCCGAGCCCCAGAGGGCGCCCCCCAACTGCCCGCTGCAGATATCGACCTCCGCGCGGGACAGGTGGAAGTGTCCCTTCCCGAAG
>NW_027538616.1:0-218 GCF_008692635.1 Crocuta crocuta
AGATTTAGATTTGATTCCTTAAATGCCAGGGTTAAAGAGGCACTTCTAGGTCGTTTTCTGTAGATTGCTTTGAGACAGTATGAAGAATTCTCGTCTGTGAACAGTTATAGTTGCTGACATGTGTATTTTTACCTGTCGTTCATCAACATAGGTCATTGTCACTATACAAGCATTTTACATGCTTTCTGAAGTTTTCTAAAATACTTTATTCTGTCCCA
>NW_027538617.1:0-218 GCF_008692635.1 Crocuta crocuta
CCTCTTCACAGGGAGCCCCTCCGTCACTGCCCCGGGGGCGGCCCCTGCTGAGCGGAGGGGGACGTGGGAGGAGCCTCCAGCACTGAGCTCAGGGAGAGATCCCGGGTCCCACAGCGTCCCCGCTGCCGGGTGTGGGGCCCGTTCTCGTCCATCAGGGCCGCAGGGAACATCCTCGCACCGGACTTACTGTGCACACGTGAGGGCCTCTCTGTGGGAAA
>NW_027538618.1:0-218 GCF_008692635.1 Crocuta crocuta
TTTCTTTTTTCACCCCATATTTATATATTTTTTTCTCCTTTTCTTATCTTACTACACTCCTATTACCTTTCACCTCCAGCACAAACACACCACTTTAAGTACAATGTTGAATAGGAATGTAAATAATGTGCACTGAAGTTTGATTCAAACTTTATTTTTTTAATTTTTCTTTATTTTAATAGTTTACTGTCAAGTTGGTTTCCATATTACACCCAGTG
>NW_027538619.1:0-218 GCF_008692635.1 Crocuta crocuta
CATTTGCTTATCTTCCAGAACACTCGCAGAATGAGTTACTTGCAAACCAAGATTTTACTGTATATGCACACGTATGTGTATATACATACACATATACATGTGTGTATACAATATGTGTACATGTGTACATATACACGAACATGCATACACATGTCAGCACGTGCGCGTACACTTGTGTGCACACGTGAACATATATGTGTGCATACACGCATGTGTAC
>NW_027538620.1:0-218 GCF_008692635.1 Crocuta crocuta
CATTGTGCCCTATAACCACAGTGCCCTTTGCCAGGGCTCAGATTTCTGAAAACTCAACCCAGACCAATCATCCTGTCTGCACCTGAATTATAAACAAATTGAATCCCGTATCTTGTAGGTGGCAGGTTACAATGAGAACACTGAGCATCGGGAGCCTGAAAATTGGAATGGGGACATGTGGGATATCCCCATGAAGCTGGAGACATCAAACGCCTATA
>NW_027538621.1:0-218 GCF_008692635.1 Crocuta crocuta
CCAAGTAGGCTCCAGGCTCCATGGTGTCAGCACAGAGCCCTGTGCAAGGGCTTGAACTCACATGCCGTTGAGATCATGACCTGGGCCCAAGTGGGTCGCTTAACAGACTGAGCGACCCAGGTGTCCCTGGAGGTGTTTCTTTGGTGAACATTTCACTTAATTAAGAAAATGCATTTCAAGATTGGTAGTCTTTATGTAAACTTCAAAGAAGTGAAAAC
>NW_027538622.1:0-218 GCF_008692635.1 Crocuta crocuta
TTAACAATCAGTAAATCCAGATATCAAAAATTCATTTTGCTACTTTCCAAGTTTTCAAGAGGCTTAAAACTTTAAAATAAAAAGTTGGTGGGAAAAGTTTCAGAGTTTGAGTTACAATATTAATGTCTTTGCAAAATTTAGCACATAATACATTCCCACTAAGTGACCACAAAATACTAATTTTATCTTGGGGGATGGGAAAGGGGCAGAGGGAGGGA
>NW_027538623.1:0-218 GCF_008692635.1 Crocuta crocuta
TCCGTGCTGTTGGCACTGAGTCCGACGGGGAGCTGGGCTCCATGAACCCATGAAATCATGACCTGAGCTGGAACCAAGCGTTGGCTGCGCCTCTGACTGAGCCGGCCAGGCAGGCGCCACGTCTATACATCTTATACATCATCGTTGCTACGTATGTGTAACATTACGTGCACGCATATGAGGTATTCCTGCAGCGCACGCGTGCATGTGTCATGGTA
>NW_027538624.1:0-218 GCF_008692635.1 Crocuta crocuta
CCACCCTGGGGAATATGGTACAAGCATTAGAAAAAAATGAATCCGCTCTATGTGAGAGTGTGGGATGACCTCTAAGATGTATGTATGGTAAAGTGTAAAAAGTAAGACACGAAAGGGTGTATGTCATCTTGCCTGCCACGTGTGTTTAAGAAGTATAAAATTTATAAGTTTACATGTTTCTGGGAGAGATGGATCTTGTTGACTCTAGGGGAACTGAG
>NW_027538625.1:0-218 GCF_008692635.1 Crocuta crocuta
CCCAGGGTTTTTATAATATATATTATTAGGATTTTAATGGAGAAAGTAATACAATATTCTTTCAAGGTCAGTTAATAAAGTATATGTGTGAAAGGGAATGAAATGGATAGGAAAGAGAAATTCTCCAATGAAATGGAAAAATGAATGTTTAAAAATATTATAAATTCATTTTTCATAATAAATTATTTTATATAATATTAGTAAACAAATGCAATTAA
>NW_027538626.1:0-218 GCF_008692635.1 Crocuta crocuta
CCCCCGCCCCTGGCTGCCCAGCGGCCCCTCGGCCCCCGCCCCGCCCCTGCCTTCCGCGGACGTTATAATAATCACTGGGCCTGATACGCAGGCTGGCGTCTCTTCCGCTCCTCCGCGCTCCCGACGGAGGGGTCGGTACTTTAGAGGTGGGGAAACTGAGGCTCTGGCTGGAAGGAGGGCGGCCGCACTGGGCCAGGGGCGCAGCCGGGGCTCCGGGG
>NW_027538627.1:0-218 GCF_008692635.1 Crocuta crocuta
CCGGGGCTTCCTCCACGAACAACCACTCGTGTCCCCTCAGGGCCACGCAGAGACTGCATACTGTCCTCCAAGGCAAACAGCACTCGAGCTTAAAGCCAGATGCAATAAAACCCCAGGATAGAAGGCTCTCGGAAGCAAACATTTAAACTGGTTATTTCCGCAACAGAACCCTGAATTTTGAGGCTGAGTGTTTAAATTTGAATATCACACCAATCACC
>NW_027538628.1:0-218 GCF_008692635.1 Crocuta crocuta
GTCTGCCTGTCACGCTGACTGAATTGATGACATGAGTCCAAGCAGGGAGACTGGGGAAGGGTTTTCAGTCACCTGTGCCTTTTCTCATGGCCGCCTGCTCCCAGGGCCCTCAGGCCCCTTGAGCCCCTAATACTTCTGCCAACAGGACGTGCCATTTCCGGGGCCTCGCTGTGTGGTGCCTGAGCTGCAGCCGAGGTCCCTGTGTCCCGGAGCCCGCA
>NW_027538629.1:0-218 GCF_008692635.1 Crocuta crocuta
CTAGCCAGTGGAACAGGCCAGGGGAGGGTGTTCCACACAGAGGATGTGCAGATAGCATTTAGGAAATAAGGAGGTTGTTTTGCAAGCTGAGCCTGGAGCCAGGTTGTACAGACTCTCATGGACCCTGTGAGGACTAGTGTTTATCCAAGACCATGGGAAATAGCTCAATGGCATCTCTTCTCACAACTCAGATCCGTTGCACTGGCCTCGTGTACCTA
>NW_027538630.1:0-218 GCF_008692635.1 Crocuta crocuta
AAACCTGTAAGAAACAAAACACAGGATTATGAAAAAGAATGTGTTGAAGTTCAAAACCTCATGGTGAAAACATACTTTTTAAATAAACTATTTGGAACATAAAATAGAAAAGATCCCTAATGCCTCTATTCATTTGTTTTTCTTTTAGCACTATATAAGGAACTACTATTCTGTATTTGGTGCTGGATAAAAAGTAGTGAAGAGACAGAATTTCTTTA
>NW_027538631.1:0-218 GCF_008692635.1 Crocuta crocuta
AGAAGCAGAGCAGCAAGAACACCCCAAAACCAGCAGAAGAAGAAAAATAATAAATATCAGGGCAGAAAGAAACAATATAGAATAAAAAAAAAAACAATTGAACAGATCAATGAAACCAAGAATTGTTTCTCTGAAATATAAACAAAATTGATAAACCTTTAGCAAGGCTTCTGAAAAAGAAGAGAGAGAGCACCCAAATAGACAAAATCATGAAGGAA
>NW_027538632.1:0-218 GCF_008692635.1 Crocuta crocuta
CTCACGCTGTCTCTCTCTCTCTTAGAAATAAATTTAAAAAAAAAATTAAAAAAAAACAGTCATTATGGTACAAGAGACGCCGGGGAGCAATAGGGGAAAAGACGTGAGTTTGGACCAAAGTTCTGCTACGTAAAAATAATAGGAGTGAGAGCTCGAGCCTGGACACGATGGCAAACACCTATTTCTCCCTGCCTGTCTCCGCCTGGGAACGCAGCAGA
>NW_027538633.1:0-218 GCF_008692635.1 Crocuta crocuta
GATACATCCATGGCACTGCCAACGGAACCTCAATTCTTATAATTTGCTAGAAAAACAGTAAATAGGCGCAGGTAGACCAGTTTCCACCAAGATTCCTATGGCCTACAGTCTTGCTATCTTTTTTTTTTTGTAAGTTTATTTATTTTGACATAGAGACAGCATGAGTGGAGGAGGGGCAGAGAGAGAGAGGGAGACAGAGAAACCCAAGCAGGTTCCAC
>NW_027538634.1:0-218 GCF_008692635.1 Crocuta crocuta
CTTTCCAAATTCTATGAACTATTATATATAATATATAATTAATTAATAATTATTATATATTATTATTTAATTATTTAATTATATAAATATTTAATTATTTATTTATAATTTATTTATTACAATATAATTAATTATATATAATATATAAATTATATAATTTATATATATATATAAATTATATTATATATAATATCTAATTATAAATTATATATAATATA
>NW_027538635.1:0-218 GCF_008692635.1 Crocuta crocuta
CTTGGTATCATTAGCCACATAAGATCTTTGTTTATTCCTTTGGTTGCTAATCTTTACTAGATTTCCTACAAACAACCCAGGTCAATGGAGAGAATTTTTGAAACATGGAATTTTGATGCTGTATAGTTTGCTTCCTATAACTGAAAACAAGGAAAGCAAGAGAGAAAATAAGCTGGAAAAATATAAATAGAAATTTAGAACCAGAAAGCTGAAATCCA
>NW_027538636.1:0-218 GCF_008692635.1 Crocuta crocuta
GGTGTGACAGACGAGGAAACTGAGGCACCATCACGCGGCCTCTCAGGGCAGTCGGAACTGGAAAGCTGACCTGCTCCGCTGAGGGGAGGGGCTTCCATCAAAGTCCTTACTGTGCCAGAGAAGGCGATGGAGACACTCGCCAAACAAACAGCAGTTCTGGGAATCCCGGCGAAGTCCGGGAACCGGGCCGCCACGCGCCCCCCACTTCCCGAGCCCGC
>NW_027538637.1:0-218 GCF_008692635.1 Crocuta crocuta
CGGCCCAACCCGCAACCACTTCTGCTCCGCAGAGGTGACAGCTCTGCTTGGGGTGGGGGCCCTGATGCTGGTGGTGCGGCTCCCTGGCTGGCAGCATCCCGAACCTCACGCACGCGGCCCTCGTCTGCGACCTTCAACAACGGAGCTGTGACTGCACTGAACTCTGACCTTCGGGGCTAACCATTTAGGGAAGAGAGTTGGAACCGAATACCCAGCTC
>NW_027538638.1:0-218 GCF_008692635.1 Crocuta crocuta
TAAGTAATTTCTGGGAGAAGGTGACATTCTGAGGGTGGGGTTTAGAAGGAAGCAGTGAAACAAGAGAATAGCTCAGTGCCTCTGGATTAGAAATGAACAGAAACTAGAGAAAAACGGGAGATAGAGAAAGACAAAGACAGAAGGGCCATTCAACAGAATGAGGTAGTGTTCAGCTCAGGAAGCAACAGACGTTGGAGAGGATGCAGAAAAAAGCGAAC
>NW_027538639.1:0-218 GCF_008692635.1 Crocuta crocuta
TACCATGACACATGCACGCGTGCGCTGCAGGAATACCTCATATGCATGCACGTAACGTTACACATACGTGACAACGATGATGTGTAACATGTATAGACGTGGCGCCTGCCTGGCCGGCTCAGTCGGAGGCACAGCCAACGCTTGGTTCCAGCTCAGGTCATGATCTCATGGGCTCATGGAGCCCAGCTCCCCGTCGGACTCTGTGCCAACAGCACGGA
>NW_027538640.1:0-218 GCF_008692635.1 Crocuta crocuta
TACTGTTGCTCCCCCGCTGGGCCAGCGCCCCTCCAGGTGCAGCCCCGCCGTGCGGGGCCCGGAGCCCGGCCCTGGCGCAGGGAAGAGGAGGATCACTGAAACACTGTGTGTGCGTGTGGCCGGGGGCTGGGGCGGCAGCCATTCTGGTCCTGGGCCTCGCTTCTCAGCCTCCTGGGCCGGAATCAGAAGGCAGCCTGGGCTGGGGGCCTCGGGAGACC
>NW_027538641.1:0-218 GCF_008692635.1 Crocuta crocuta
TATACATAATAATCACAATTATTACATATTACTAGGTTTATAACAAAAGGTGGTGGGAGAGGAGGAATAGAACTATGTAAGAACAGAGCTGTCTACCAACACCAGGGCAGTATTAATTTGAAAAAGCTTGTAACAAAGTAAATTATGCATTGTAATCTCTAGAGCATACACTAATAAAATAACTTTAAACTATGTTTGTAAAATTAATAAGGAATTAA
>NW_027538642.1:0-218 GCF_008692635.1 Crocuta crocuta
TATCCACTATCACCACTTCCATTCAACACTGTACTAAACACTCTACCCAGAGCAAAGGTAAGGAAAGAGAGGAGGCAGGGAGAGATATAGGGAGGGAAATTAGACAAAAAAAAAAAAAAAGACAAATTCAAAAGGAAAAGGGACAACTATCTTAACTCTCAGATTACATGACTCCCTATGTAAAAAATCCTGAAGACTATGCCCACCCCCAAAAAAAG
>NW_027538643.1:0-218 GCF_008692635.1 Crocuta crocuta
TCATACAGCACACCTTCCTCAAAGTGCAGGCTGGGGAAACATAAACGAAGCATGCTTACAATGACAGATAACATGACGCTCTGAAATGCTAGGGTGTCTTGCAACTTGCAGATACAATTCTAATCCTAAATTACCAAGCTTAAAGAAATTAATGCAAATACAAGTAATGCTGCTAGAAATATGTGTGAAAGAATGGAAAGTGAATAAGATCATGAAAA
>NW_027538644.1:0-218 GCF_008692635.1 Crocuta crocuta
CACCACAGCATCCAAGCAGAAAGGGACAGGCCTGAGCAGGTGCCAACAGGGGACGAGATTCACAGACGGACCAAGGGGACGGTCACAGGGGCTCCGGGTGGTGGAGGAAGGAAGGAGGCAGGTGGAGTCTTGTGTGAGGTTCTTGGCACATCCCTTTTACTGCAGCTGCGTCACCAGGTCCTACCCAGAGCCTCCAAAAGCTGTTCTCTACTCCTTAC
>NW_027538645.1:0-218 GCF_008692635.1 Crocuta crocuta
CTCTCCCCCTCCCCCTCCCCCGCTGAAACATTTGCAAGCTCAGAGGTATCCATTTTCCACAAAAGAAATGAAATGACTCTATTTTGACCATTTTGCAGACCTAGGACTTTGCTCCCTTGCTCCCAGGTGGGGGTGGCGGGGGTGGGTGGGTGTCTGTTTTTTAGTCTATTCCAAAGGAGGCTGTGGAGGCCCTCCACTTGGAACCTTCTCATGATTTA
>NW_027538646.1:0-218 GCF_008692635.1 Crocuta crocuta
TTAGGAAAATAAATGAATAAAAACATTGTACATAGAATACCTATGGAATTCAAAGCATGTAGAAGTAGAAAACATGTTTATTAAGAGTCAAATTAATCTTTATCTATATCCATAAGTAATTATGTAGTCGCTTAAATGATAAAATTCTATAAAAACTTTATGCATCTATATAAACAGGCATTCTTAACAGAAATTATCATGGATGACTTATTTTTTTT
>NW_027538647.1:0-218 GCF_008692635.1 Crocuta crocuta
TTTATGTCTTCTTCAATTTCTTTCATAAGTGTTCTATAGTTTTCAACATATAGATCTTTTACCTCTTTGGTTAAGTTTATTCCTAGATATCTTACACAGAAAAATAAATTCAAAATGGAGGAAAGATCTAAATATGAGATAAGAAACTATCAAAATCCTACAGGAGAAAACAGGTGGCAACCTTTTTGACTGAAGCTGCAGCAACTTCTTACATGACA
>NW_027538648.1:0-218 GCF_008692635.1 Crocuta crocuta
TTGGATTTGCTTTGAAGCAGCATTTGTATTCAAGCACACTGGTTTCAGGCATTGCTTTCATGATAGGTAGAGATCTGCACATTCTCACATTGTTACCTTCATTATCACTGTCAGTGTCTTTATTCGAGGGGATCGTGGTACAGATGGAGATTATGGGAGCCACAAACCACATGTTGGCAATGTCAGGATCCCAGAATCCCAAAAGCTGAATTAGTGTC
>NW_027538649.1:0-218 GCF_008692635.1 Crocuta crocuta
GCTCACTCTCTGTCTCTGTCTCTCAAAATAAAATAAAGACACAAAAAGACTGCTAGGAATTTTTTTCAAATAAAAGTCTACTATTCAATTTCCAAACATATCGGGAAATCCTAGCTATCACTTCTTCACTGATCTAGGACATTTACAATTATGATCAAATAACATCCTCTGTTGGTTTCATTCTTTTGAAATATATTTAGACTTGCTTTATGGCCAAA
>NW_027538650.1:0-218 GCF_008692635.1 Crocuta crocuta
TTCCTTCCTTCCTTCTTTCTTTCCTTCATACTAATCATTAGATACGAAAGCCACTCTGAGTAATGAGTGATGGGTCCTCTTGACTTGCACAAACAGGTGTTTGCAAACAGCCCGGGAACATTCTCTTCTACTATAACCTTGATTGGTCTTTTCCACTTCCTCTTTGTACCATGGGTTGGATCTTTATCCTCTGTCTTCTTTGCCTATCATTTTCTCAC
>NW_027538651.1:0-218 GCF_008692635.1 Crocuta crocuta
AATACATAATAAACTGGAGGTGTCCAATGCACGGATCGAAGAGGCGGAAAAGAGAATAAGTGATTTAGAAGACACCAGTATAGAAAGACAAGAAGGTGACAAAAGAGAGACAAAATGGTCCAGGAACATGAAAGAAGAGTTCGAGAGCTCAGTGATACAGTCAGATGCAACACTATCTGTATCATAGGAATCCCAGAAGAGGAAGAGAGAGGGAAAGG
>NW_027538652.1:0-218 GCF_008692635.1 Crocuta crocuta
GAATACTTACTCATTACTTTTACTTCCATTTTTAAAGGACAAATAGGGGATTTTGATACATTTTTTAGTTTAATTTTTGAGAGAGAGACAGAGCAAGAGAGCAGGGGAGAGGCAGAGAGAGACAGAAGGAGAGAATCCCAAGCAGGCTTCCCACCATCAGCACGGAGCCCAATGCAGGGCTCCAACTCATGAACCATGAGATCGTGACCTGAGCTGAA
>NW_027538653.1:0-218 GCF_008692635.1 Crocuta crocuta
TTGGTTCAAGAAGGGACTGGGGCACTTCCAGTTTTCTCCCCACAACAACCAAGACGGGGCCTCTGGGAGGGGCCAGCTGACCCACAGTGGAGGAGAGACGTGTCTACACTAGACCACGCCCATATGTGCTGGAGAGCTGCTTTTTTGGTTTCTACTGGAGCCTGGAGCAAGACCAACATTGATGCATTGATGTGATTAACTCTAGATCAATTCTTGCT
>NW_027538654.1:0-218 GCF_008692635.1 Crocuta crocuta
AAAGAAAAAAACAAAGTCAGAGACACAAAATGTAAATACAAACTGCAGAAGAAAAAATGTAAAAGGCACCTCTATCAGAACATTTGACAACCTATTGCAACACAGAACTCACTAGGGCAATAAAAAATGACAAACACAAACCACAGAAATGGCTAAGACAGCAATATCAATCAGACAAGAAAAGAAGTAAAGAAAGTCCGAAAAGCAGAACGTAATAC
>NW_027538655.1:0-218 GCF_008692635.1 Crocuta crocuta
TGCCTCATCCATCCTTGCCACCATGGCATCCATTCGAGATTGCAGCAGAGTTATATCAATTTTTTTTCATTCTGGATGGCTATTACTTCTTATACCTCTATCGAGAGGGATTCTAACCTGTTTTCGACCCCAGCTAGTATTCTTCTTATCGCGATTCTAAATTCTGGCTCAGCCATCTTGTTTGTATCTGTGTTGGTTAAGTCCCTGGCTGTCATTTC
>NW_027538656.1:0-219 GCF_008692635.1 Crocuta crocuta
AGCAATGGGCTTGCAGCAATGCAGAGAGCACTTATTTAAAAAAAAATTATTAATTTCTGTAAAAACAGTGAGATCTGTTTTAACTTGTCCTAGACACCCATCCTGATGGTAGCCTTGACTAATAGCCTGCCTCCCAGAGGAACAAAGTGGAGCTGAAATTCCTTGAAGCCTCAGTCCAAAGAACTCATTGTTTTACCTGTCTAGTGGGTTCCCTAAAAA
>NW_027538657.1:0-218 GCF_008692635.1 Crocuta crocuta
GCCCCCCCCCCCCCCATCTTCTCTCTCTATCTCTATGCTCTTCAACCAGCACTGCATACATCCGGCTATTTAAATATAGCTGGGAAATCCGGTTATATGCTATAAAACATTCTTTGTCCATTGGTATTCTTGTTTTTTCCTTTTCTATTCTTCCTTTTGATCTTTTTATGTACTCTTTGATTTTCTATTATTCACCCTCCCTCCTCCGTCTTTTCCCT
>NW_027538658.1:0-218 GCF_008692635.1 Crocuta crocuta
GCTCTAATGGCCTTAGCAGTGGATCGGGCTATTCTTTCTTTTCTTTTCTTTTCTTTTCTTCTTTTTTTGTTTTTTAAGTAGGCTCCAAGCCCAGTTGTGTCACAACCCTAGATGGAGACCTGTGCTGACATAATCGATTGCTTACCCAAATGAGCCACCCAGGCTCCCCCAGTTCTGGCTATTCTATTAACAGTCCAGGGCAGATTCTCAACCATGAC
>NW_027538659.1:0-219 GCF_008692635.1 Crocuta crocuta
AAAAGCTTCTGTCTTTGTGATATTTTAGCACAACAAATATGAGACGTATTTAAACTGTCAAGAGATCAATTCATTGTGAAGGGTTTCTTACCAAAGTGCAGTGAATTATTTAAAAGCACTGCCTCTAAAGCAGTTAATAACCCAGCTTCATCATTTATAAGTACTTTTGTAGATGTAAACTCAATGTTATTTTTCACTGTCAGAAATCTCAATTACAAC
>NW_027538660.1:0-219 GCF_008692635.1 Crocuta crocuta
TACCCCCTGTGTTAAAATCACACTGGCTGATAATCCCTTTTATCTCATTCAATAGCTGTAAGCCTGTATCTTCCCCTCCTCTTCCCCCTCTTGCCCATCCTTCCAATGCTGTCCTTCTGGCAACTGTCAGTTTGTTTTCTATTTTTATACGCCTGTTTCTACTAGTTTGTTTATTCATTTGTTTTACTTTTTAGATTTCACATATAAGTGAAATTTGTT
>NW_027538661.1:0-219 GCF_008692635.1 Crocuta crocuta
GGAATATTACTCAGCCATAAAAAAAAGAATGAAATCTTGCCACTTACAACAAAGTGGATGGAGCCAGAGAGTATTATGCTAAGTAAAGTAAGTCAGAAGTCAGCAGAGGAAGAGAAATACCGTATGATTTCACTCATATGTGGAATTTAAAAAACAAAACAAATAAGCATGGGGGGCAAACCAAGAAACAGACTCTTAACTGTAGAGAACAAACTGATG
>NW_027538662.1:0-219 GCF_008692635.1 Crocuta crocuta
AAAAGCTTCTGTCTTTGTGATATTTTAGCACAACAAATATGAGACATATTTAAACTGTCAAGAGATCAATTCATTGTGAAGAGTTTCTTACCAAAGTGCAGTGAATTATTTAAAAGCTCTGCCTCTAAAGCAGTTAATAACCCACCTTCATCATTTATAAGTACTTTCGTAGACGTAAACTCAATGTTATTTTTCACTGTCAGAAATCTCAATTACAAC
>NW_027538663.1:0-219 GCF_008692635.1 Crocuta crocuta
AAACAAAACAAAACAAAACAAAACTACCAGGCCCATCCCACCCCTATGGACATTTAGAGGTTCAATAAAGTTCACGATGCCCAGGGCTTCCATGTAATTAAACCCAAGAGCCGGATAATGACATTTCTTCTTCAAGTTCTACCCTTACTCTCCCCCATGTCCATGGACACACATCGTTTATGAAACACACAGAACCAGATCCTGGGCTCCAGAAACTGC
>NW_027538664.1:0-219 GCF_008692635.1 Crocuta crocuta
AAATAATTATTTTATAAAATATTTATAAAATATTTTATATTTTATAATAAATATATTTTTATATAATATAAATTTTCTATAATAAAAATAAAAAATATAAAATATTTATAAAATATTCATTTATATAATATAAATGTTACATAATAAAAATAAAAATATAAAATATTTATAAAATAAATATTTATTTTATAAAAATAAAAAATAAAATAAATAAATAAA
>NW_027538665.1:0-219 GCF_008692635.1 Crocuta crocuta
AAATGCTGATGTGTGGATTTAGAAACAATACTTTGAGAATCACTAGGCTACCAGATATCAAGACTCCCTATAGACCTATGGTAACTAAAAGTTTTATCTTTTTAAAATGTTTTTATTTATGTTAATTAACAAATAGTGTTATATTTGTATCAGGTGTACAATACTTTGATTCAGCAATTCCATACATCACCCAGTGTTCATCATGACAAGTACACCCCA
>NW_027538666.1:0-219 GCF_008692635.1 Crocuta crocuta
TTCTGGAAGGCATAGCTGAGTATTGCAAAAAATCCTAAATTACAAGTTACTTTACCAGCTAAATATATTCATGATTAAATTACCAGTGGGGTTTTAAGGTGTACATGACAGAATCAAATATCCTCTGTGGGAGCCGGACAGTGACCACGAGAAAGAATTGCTAAAAGCAGAGCTTGCTTGCAAACAGGATGTTCTGCCAAGAAGCCTGCACGCAATATC
>NW_027538667.1:0-219 GCF_008692635.1 Crocuta crocuta
AAAGAAGGAAAGAAGAAGGAAGAAAGAAAGAAAGAAGTAAGGGGAAAAGGAAGGAAGAAAAAGAAAGCAATGAAGTAAGGAAGGAAGGAAAGAAAAAAGGAGAGGGAAGGAAGGCAAGGATGGTAGAAGGGAGAGAAAAAAAGAAAAAAAAAGAGAAAAGAAGACAGAAGGGGAAAAAAGAAAGAATGGACACACAGAAGGAGGAAGGAAGGAAGGAAG
>NW_027538668.1:0-219 GCF_008692635.1 Crocuta crocuta
AAATGGACAAATTCCTAAACACGCACTCACTACCAAAATTCACACCGGAAGAGAAAGACAACCTGAATAGACCCATAGCAAGTGAAGAAATCGAATCATTTATCAAAAATCCCTGAACAAATAAGAGCCTTGGGCCAGAGGGCTTCCCTGGGGAATTGTACCAGACATTTAAATCAGAATTAATCCCCATTCTTCTCAAACTATTCCAAAAAATAGAAA
>NW_027538669.1:0-219 GCF_008692635.1 Crocuta crocuta
TTATATGGAAACCAACTTGATAATAAACTATGAAAGAAAAAAAATAATAATGTTCTAGAGTTATCACAATATATTATAGATTTTAGTATGCTTCTAGTTGTATTGCCCCATTTTATAAAATGTAATGTATATTAAATTATATATTTATTCTATAATATTGTATATAATATATAATATATTAATATGGCATGTATTTTCATAATATATAACATACTATAT
>NW_027538670.1:0-219 GCF_008692635.1 Crocuta crocuta
AAAGCTTCTGCATGGCAAAGGAAACAATCAACAAAACTAATAGGCTACCGATGGAATGGGAAAAGATAGTTGCAAAAGACATTTCGGATAAAGGACCAGTATCCGAAATCTATAAGGAATTCCACAAACTCCACACCCAAAAATCAAATAATCCAGTGAGGAAATGGCAGAAGTCATGAACAGACACTTCTCCAAACAGGATATCCAGATGGCCAACAG
>NW_027538671.1:0-219 GCF_008692635.1 Crocuta crocuta
AGAATTTAGTGATTCATCACTTACATATAACACCCAGTGTTCATTGCAAGGGTCCATCTTAATGCCCCTTGCCCATTTATCCCATCCCCCCCCAACACTCCTCCCCCACCCCCCGGTTTACTGTCTGTATATAAGAGTCTCTTATGGTTTCCTTCCATCTCTGTTTTTAAGTTGTTTTTTTTTAAGTTTATTAATTTATTTTAAGAGAGAAACAGAGAG
>NW_027538672.1:0-218 GCF_008692635.1 Crocuta crocuta
AGCCAGCTTCCAATTCTGTGTCTCCCTCTCTCTCTGCCTCTCTCCAGTCACACTCTGTCTGTCTCTCTCTCTGTCTCAAAACTAAATAAGCATTGAAAACATTATAGAAGAGGAGGATATGTGGCTCCTACACAGCAGGAATTCCTGCTTCCTGCTCAAGAGCCCCGCCACAGACACAGAGCATCCCAGCCCCTCTCTGGGAAGGCTGGAAAGTACCA
>NW_027538673.1:0-219 GCF_008692635.1 Crocuta crocuta
GACTCAAACACCAAATGGACAAATGGGACAGAAACAACATAACAGATAGCCACAGAAATATATAGTTTGGTAACATATTACTATGAAGAATGATAAACAAGGTAGACAAAATAGAAAATAATCTCATTTTTAAAAATGCACAAGTTACCTGATTGCAATATGAATCTTGAACTCAGGAAATAAGAAATCTTCGTAGACCAATCACAAAAATAGAAGTTG
>NW_027538674.1:0-219 GCF_008692635.1 Crocuta crocuta
AAACCCCATACATAAAGCGTCTCAAATTCCAACAATGTCCACCTCCACTTTTTAAAGCTTTCATGTAGTAGACTTGCCAAGAAATTAAGATTATTAAGTATCATGCATTATCCCCATTTAGTCTAATTTAATGTACTTACTTCTTATGTGTAGTGTAAGACCTTCTGTGTAGAAGTAACACATCTGCTTTTATACAGAGATACAAAGACTATAATGAAA
>NW_027538675.1:0-219 GCF_008692635.1 Crocuta crocuta
AATGTTTTTAATGTGTATTTATTTTTGAGAGAGAGAGAGCGTGAGTGGAGGAAGGGCAGAGAGAGAGGGGGACACAGACTCTGAAACAGGTTTAGCACAGAGCCCTACCCAGGTTTCAAACTCGGGGACAGTGAGAATGGCAAGATCATGACCTGAGCGAAAATCAGACGCTTAACTGAGTCAACCATGCGCCCCTGAAAATACTCCTTTCAGAAGGAA
>NW_027538676.1:0-218 GCF_008692635.1 Crocuta crocuta
TTTTGGCTCAGGTCATGATCCCAGGGTTGTGGGATCAAGCCCCACCAGCTCGGGCTCCACACTGAGCATGGAGTCTGCTTAGGATTCTCTCTCCCTCTCCCTGTCCCCCTCTCCCCTGCTTGTGCTCTCTTGAAAATAAAAATAGGGGTGCCTGGGTGGCTCCGTCCGTTAAGCTCCGACTTTGGCTCAGGTCATGATCTCACAGCTCGTGGGTTCGA
>NW_027538677.1:0-219 GCF_008692635.1 Crocuta crocuta
ATATATATATACTATATGTATATATGTATATACATGTATATATGTATGTATATATATATACATGTATATATGTATGTATATATATATGTATAGTATATGTATATATATGTATACATATACATATACATATGTATATGTATATACATATGTATATATGTATGTGTATATATATACATATAGTATATATACACTATACATATAGTATGTATATATATACAT
>NW_027538678.1:0-219 GCF_008692635.1 Crocuta crocuta
GGATCCTTCATTCTGGTTGATCGACAAAACAAATGCATCTCACGTGCTCATCTTTGAGAAAGTCTGTCTGTTGCTTTTATATGCAAACAGCAGTCAGGCTGTGTGTATGTTATCTTTGGGGATAACCCTCCCCCTCCACCTAAGGACCATATGGATATTTCTCCATTATCCTCTGGCCTTGAATTGGCAGAAAGGAGGCGAGTCTGAGATCTCTGCCCT
>NW_027538679.1:0-219 GCF_008692635.1 Crocuta crocuta
AGCTGCACAGAGTGTCTTGGGCAGATAGCAGTGAAGGGAAATGCACCTGAGATTTGGAACTTCCAGCAAAGGCAAATGCACCCATCAGTTACAGCTTTAGGAGGTGTACCTGATCATCGTTTTTGTGTTAAAAAAGGAGTGACCTGAGGTAAGAATATATGTAGACTCCTAGAAATTTGTGAAAGAATAATTGGTCAGGAGGCTGGATGGAGAAGCAGT
>NW_027538680.1:0-219 GCF_008692635.1 Crocuta crocuta
ACTTAGAAGAAAAAATAGAGAACTAATGTAAAAATATAAAGCTATAAGAATTGTTTCTCTGCTCAAAAAAAAACTCTATTTAATGTAATTTCATAGTTTGTCCAGGTATTTTTCATATTAGGCATTTCATTTTGACACCTGCATGTACAATATTAACATACATGGAAGATTAATGACATCGGTTAGAGCTGTTCTTAACAGAAAGTATTGTGTCTACAT
>NW_027538681.1:0-219 GCF_008692635.1 Crocuta crocuta
ATTTAAAAAAGAGTCGGATGTTTAACCAACTGTGCCACCTGGCATCCCCATCATACTCCGTTTTAAGTATGATCTATCAACTTAGATGCCATGATAGAAAGAATTGAAGGAACAAAAGAAAGAATACAATTTCTTAGAGGAAATAGACTCCCCAAAAGTGGATTAAATGCACTATAGCATGTTAAGAGTTTAGCACAGTACCTAGAACATACTTAGATG
>NW_027538682.1:0-219 GCF_008692635.1 Crocuta crocuta
ACTTCACAAAAGTAGTTGGTCTGTAAAATTTCTTTTCTCTTCTCTGGAACTGATGTCCTTTAAAGGCTGTGAGTAATATAAGGCTAGACTTTCCCCTGTTCAGCTGTTTTGGGGTTGCATCTCTTTTAATAATTATAGTACCTAAAGGGCAGTAACAGAAGGGCAGCTCAAGTGCCCATCATTTTAAACTTTGTAAGGCACCCATCTTCCCTGTGAGAT
>NW_027538683.1:0-219 GCF_008692635.1 Crocuta crocuta
ACTTGCTTTAACCTCACCAGGAGTTTTCTCGACTAGTGGGCTCAGCATAGCTCCCAACAGGTGAGTGCCTGGATTCTAAATGGGGGTTCTGAGTATTGTCCTAGAACATCCACTGCCAAGTTTATACATTTCATATATATATATGTACACACACACACATATATATGTACATATATATATAGTTGATACATTTCATATATATGTGTATATATATATATA
>NW_027538684.1:0-219 GCF_008692635.1 Crocuta crocuta
TATATATTCATATATTCATATGTGAATAAATATATTCATATATATATATACATATCAAATTTTCCTTATCCATTCAGCTATTGATGGACACTTGGGTTGCTTCCATACCTTGGCTATTGTAAATGCTGCAATAAACATAGGGGTGCATGTATCTTTTCCAATTAGCGTTTTTCTTTTCTTTTCTTTTTTTTGCGTTTTTATTTTCTTGGGGTACATACT
>NW_027538685.1:0-219 GCF_008692635.1 Crocuta crocuta
ATAGCCAACTGCTGCCCTAGCCAAGTGCAAGGTGCCGGGCCGCCGGGGCCCCAGGCTGGGGAGAAGAGGCGGCTCTTGCGTGGAGGGCAGAAAGCAAAAAGGTGCCCCGAGGGTTGAGGTTGCAAGAGTCTCTTGCCAGAGGAGGGCGTGGGTCGTGCGTCTGTGGGGTTGTCGCGGGTCCCTTTCTGCCCTTGGGCACACGGACTGGGACAGAGACAG
>NW_027538686.1:0-219 GCF_008692635.1 Crocuta crocuta
ATCATTAAAATATGTTTGAAAGTTACAGACAGAACGCTATCTCACGAGTGCACACCACCATCAGATAGTGCGTGTGCCACAACCAGCTTGCACCCCACATAACTTCTTTTAAAAAATGCAGTGAGAACGGAAAAAAAAATAAACAAACCCAAATCTTCATTTACGGGTTAAACGAATACCTCCCTTCACAATTTTAACTTAAGACAAATTAGAACAGAA
>NW_027538687.1:0-219 GCF_008692635.1 Crocuta crocuta
ATCTGAACAGACCCATAACTAGTGAAGAAATCGAATCAGTGATCAGCAGATACTATCTCAACCTCAAGGTTAACATTGACATCATATACCTCCTAATGAGGTACACTGTGGTGGACATTTCTGTGGTATTCTTGCTAAAACACATAACTTCAACTCATCATGAGAAAACATCAGACAAACATAAATCGAGAGACATTCTTCAAAATGCCTGAACTGTAC
>NW_027538688.1:0-219 GCF_008692635.1 Crocuta crocuta
ATTTCAAAAACAGATTTCAATGGAAGCATTTCAAAACTAAATTTTCAAAAAGAAGAAAAAAAAAGAGGATCGCCTGGCTGGCTCAATGGGCGGAGTGTGTGTCTCTTGATCTTAGTGTTATAGGTTCAAGCCCCACTTTGGTGGCTATAGAGATTATTTAAAAAATAAAAATCTATATATATATTAAGAAAACTTGCCATTCATAATCCCATGAAGCAG
>NW_027538689.1:0-219 GCF_008692635.1 Crocuta crocuta
ACTGCTCTACCTTGTCTGTTTTTTCCATCATGCATCCACTCAACATTGCCGCTCTGTTACAGTAGTTTAATTTCGTCCTGAGAGATTTTACTTCCTTTATCTCTGCAAGAAAGGAAAGGGATTCTATTTTTTTTCTTTTTTATTTAATGTTTTATTTATTTCTGAGATAGAGACACAGTGTGAACAGGGGAGGGTCAGAGAGAGAGGGAGGCACAGAAT
>NW_027538690.1:0-219 GCF_008692635.1 Crocuta crocuta
TATGGAAACTAACTTGACAATAAACTATTTGTAATAAATAAATAATTAATAAAATAAAATAAAATAAACTCAAACCCTAGAGGAGAAACCATCAAAACCCTAGAGGAGAAAACAGACAGCAACATCTTTGACCTCAGTCGCAGCAATTTCTTGCTCGACACATCTCCAAAGGCAAGGGAGTTAAACGCAAAAATGAACTATTGGGATCTCATCAAGATA
>NW_027538691.1:0-219 GCF_008692635.1 Crocuta crocuta
TTGTAATATCAAGCACTGAAAGCAAAATTGAAATGAGTACACTGCTCTTGCATAGAACACAGATATACTGTGCCTTGCTTAGTGATCAAATTGTGTGTTAATGTTGCTCACGTTTCAGGAAGCTGTCCTGTTGACAGCAGCACACAGTTTGCATGGTTTCCCTCCATCCTCAGGTTCATGCAGCAAAGAGGGAACGATGTCACCGTGTGCTTAAGAGCA
>NW_027538692.1:0-219 GCF_008692635.1 Crocuta crocuta
ATGGTAAGGAAGAAACCCAGATCCAAGAGGCACAGAGAGCCTCCAATAAAATCAACCCAAGGAAGTCTACACCAAGACACACAATAATTAAAATGACAAAAAGTAGTAATAAAGAATTTGAAAAACACCATGAAAAAATAGTTACATACAAGGGAAACCTCATAAAACTGTATCTGATTTTTCAGAAGAAAATTTGCAGGCCAGAAGAAAGTGGCACGA
>NW_027538693.1:0-219 GCF_008692635.1 Crocuta crocuta
AGAAAACTGACTGAAGCCCAGCTGTGGGTGCATGGCCCTGGACCCAGTGAGGGGGGTGCGAAGGAGGAGGTGCGATCCCAGCCTGGGCACCCGTGTGCTTTTTGTACAGGCCAGACCTCGTGTGGGGTTGTGACCCCATTCAGAGGAAAGAAGTTAGTGTGGCTGCAGGCCTGTGTGGGGGGCCTGGTGCAAGCTGTCCTAGGTTCTCGGGGCTAGAAT
>NW_027538694.1:0-219 GCF_008692635.1 Crocuta crocuta
TGTACTGAAAATAAAAATGATTTAAAGATATACTCATCCTTATGTGTATTGCAGCATTATTTACAATAGACAAGTAAGGATTCTAATGTCTATCAACAGATGAACAGAAAGAAGTGATATATATTCTCAGTCACACAAAAAAAGGATGTGAAATCCTGACATTTATCACAACACGGACCTAGACCTAGGGTATTATGCTAAGTGAAAGAAATCAGAAAA
>NW_027538695.1:0-219 GCF_008692635.1 Crocuta crocuta
CTAGTACAGACAGCAACACTACTATGAATATTGTGTTTCAGAGAGTTTAGCAGGAGTTCTCTTTTTTAAGTAATCTCTACACCTAACATGGGGCTCAAACTCCTGACAGGGAGCCAGGCACCCTTATAATTTGTTTTTGTTTTAGTCCAATTTCAGCATTTATTATTATTTTTTAATTTTTTTTGCAAATAGTTTATTGTCAAATTGGTTTCCATATAA
>NW_027538696.1:0-219 GCF_008692635.1 Crocuta crocuta
AGCCACAACTGACCTGATTTCGGGTCCTCTCTTACTGGGGCAAGCTGGCGTCCAAGCAAGAGCATGCCCACCCAATTCACACACCAAGTTCACGTCCTTCAGAGCAGTGAGCTGAAGTCACATGAGTGACTTCATAGCCAACAAGGTCTTAAGACACAGAGACGGCTGTAAGGGGCTCACGAGGGTTACCTACTACTTCGCACCTTTGCAGAAGACCCC
>NW_027538697.1:0-219 GCF_008692635.1 Crocuta crocuta
AGCTCGCCCCCTCGCTCCGCCATCAATCACTTCGCCCGCGCTCGGCGCGCGCCTCCCCGAGCCCCCTGCGCGGCGGACTTGGAGGCGCCGCGCCGCCGGAGCGGGGTGCGCCTCTCCTCCGCGTCCCCCCGACCCAGCGCCCGACCCTCCCCAACTGGGGGCCGCCGAGCCGCCTTCCCCCACGACTGTGAGCTCTGAAAAGAGCAAAGGAAAGAGGCG
>NW_027538698.1:0-219 GCF_008692635.1 Crocuta crocuta
AGCACTGGCCAACCTGCCACATGAAAGAATGGAGGGGCTCACTTTGGGGGCTGTAACCCTGTAGGGCCTCCGTGATATGACTTGTCAGTTACTTGGTTTGTGAACCACGAATGTCACCATTGCTCGCCCATCGGAGCAGGGCCATGAAATTGAAAAGACCCCCAAATACTAGTCATCAGACAACAGTCTCTGAGGCAGGCTGGCCCAGTAGCTGTCCCT
>NW_027538699.1:0-219 GCF_008692635.1 Crocuta crocuta
AGGAACCTCTCACCAGAACCCAGCAATGCTGGCACTGTGATCTTGGACCTCTGGCAGCCACAGTTGTAGAAATACATTTATGTTGTCTATAAGCTGCCCAGACAAAGGCACTTTGTTATAGCAGCACAAAATGACAGGGTTCTAGTTCTAGCCAGATTTGGCCCTAAGAATTTCCCTTGTTACAGGCAGCATAAGCAGCCCCCTCACTAAAAAAAAAAA
>NW_027538700.1:0-219 GCF_008692635.1 Crocuta crocuta
AGTCTTCCTGCCCAGGCCCCCTGCACCCCCCCAGGATCGCGGAGGTGGCCGGCTACAGCCCCGATGACCTGATCGGCTGCTCCGCCTATGAATACATCCATGCTCTGGACTCGGACGCTGTCGGCCAGAGCGTCCACACCCGTAAGTGAGACTCCCCGGCGGTGTGAGACCCGCCCCCCCAGCTCCCCACGTCTGCCCCGAGAAGGGTCCTCGTCCCTG
>NW_027538701.1:0-219 GCF_008692635.1 Crocuta crocuta
AGGATGTCGTGTGAGTTATTCTTAGCGGATCCATATTATACTGTGTGGGTTATTCTCCAGCGACTTCTGCTCGTGCTTCAAGATGGTGGCTAAGGGAGAAGGCCACCCGAGTGGGTTGCCCTGACGGCCATCACGTCCTTGCCCCCGCTAGCTTGTAGAGCCTGTGGCCCAGCGCTGGCACCCTGTGCCATGCCCTGCCTCCCTCCCCTCCCCGACACC
>NW_027538702.1:0-219 GCF_008692635.1 Crocuta crocuta
AGGCTCAGGATGGAGTTTCCTCCCATTCGGACCCCACAGATGGTTGGGAGGTTGTACAGAGCTCAGCCTGTGCAACCATACAGGGCAGCCCTGCCCAGACACTAGAACCTGAGAGCTGTGTGCCCTTCTGTTACCATCCCTAGAGCCAGAAGCCCCAGACAGAAGAGGCCTTGTTAATATACACCTGGCTTCCCTCCCACTGTCATGCCTAGAGGCAGG
>NW_027538703.1:0-219 GCF_008692635.1 Crocuta crocuta
AGGCGTGAGGCTGCACCCCACGGTGCTCACGCGCTCTCCTGGTGACGACATTCGGGACCATTCCCACACGCGGTTCCTGCGTGCACACCAGTGAGCTCTTCTAGGGAAGGCGCCTCCTTGTGCGGCTGCTGGCAGAGGGTGTGTCTTTACCGACCAAACTCGCCAAATGTCATGGGGGGGGGTGTCGCCCCAACTCGGGGGCCTCTGGCCCCAGCGCTG
>NW_027538704.1:0-219 GCF_008692635.1 Crocuta crocuta
GTGCTGGGCGCCGGCGCTGACCTCTTAACAAAGAACGGTTCGCCGCCCAGCCCCCTCGCCGCCGCCGCCGGGAGGCTGAGGGGGCCACGTGACCTTTCCAGACCCGGCCCCCGCCGCCGAGAGGGGCTTCGGGAGGAGGTTGTGGGGGCAGGGAGGGGGACAGGAGGAGGAGGAGGAAGTCAGAGGTGGCTTGGGGAAAGCAGAGAGGGCCAGGGAGGA
>NW_027538705.1:0-219 GCF_008692635.1 Crocuta crocuta
TACTTTATCCCACAGAATATACACCTTCTCAAACACTTCAGGAATATTTACACAAATTGACTATAAACTAGGCTACAAATAATGCCTCAATCTCCCCACAAGGGAGGAATTATATAGGCTCCACACTCAGGCTACGATGTAAAAGAAACACCCAGTTTCTTAAAACTTTAAAAGAAATGCCCACATACTTTTCCCCCTGAATAATTATTAGGTCAAAGG
>NW_027538706.1:0-219 GCF_008692635.1 Crocuta crocuta
CACTTCTGCTCCCCTCATCTGTAAAACAAGGGTACAAATGCAACCGCACGGGGATCCCTGTGAGGACAGCCACTGACTGCACCTCTGGGCCCACAGTGTGCAAACATGGTTTCTGGTGAATGTGCTGAACACAGATGCCAGCATAGGTTCTGTTCCCTAAACTGTAAGAACATGCGTGCTCTTGCCCAGAGCCGTCCGCTGACGGCCACGCCCAGCACC
>NW_027538707.1:0-219 GCF_008692635.1 Crocuta crocuta
CACGTGGGGGTTGCCTAATAGAACACATGAGGCTGGTGTGTGCTTGGAGACTAAGGGTCACTGAGGTGGTAGGCTGGTAAAGAGGCCAGGACAGTGCTCTTGTCTTTGCTCTCAAGGTGTGTGAATGATTTGCAAATACAATGCAAACCATTGTATTTGCCAGCCCATTCTACCTGGAGAGAGTTCCAGAAGCAACCCTGGCCATGCTCTAGGGTGGGA
>NW_027538708.1:0-219 GCF_008692635.1 Crocuta crocuta
CATGAACCTACATGCCCTATCCCCTGCTTCCCCCGACCCTGACCCTGACCCCAGGAACATCACTAGTTCTCAACCACGTGATCTACTAATTTTCTGAGTTGATGCTTATATCTAGAAGTAAAGATTTTAAGTTTAAAAACAAAAGGTAATTTTTGGGGTGCCTGGATAACTCAGTCAGTTAAGCGTCCGGCACTGGCTCAGGTCATGATCTCACAATTC
>NW_027538709.1:0-219 GCF_008692635.1 Crocuta crocuta
CAGATATATGTTGAAATATTTCTTTAATAAAAAAGATATACCATACTAATATTAGCCTGAACACAGCTTGTGTGGCTGATTGATATCAGATTAACTAGAGATAAAAACCAAGTGCATTACCACAGAACAATAAGTGTATTTAATAATTATAAAATGGTATTATGTATCAAAGAAATTTTTCTTAAAATTGTGTGCACTTAATAACATATCTTCAAAATA
>NW_027538710.1:0-219 GCF_008692635.1 Crocuta crocuta
CCAAAATTTTGTTGAGGATTTTTGCATCTATGTTCATCAGTGATATCGGCCTGTAGTTCTCCTTCTTTGTGTTGTCCTTGTCAGGTTTGGGGATCAGAGTGATGTTGGCTTCATAGAATGTGTTAGGAAGTTTTCCATCTTTCTCAATTTTCTGGAACAGTTTGAGGAGAATAGGTATTAAGTCTTCTTTGAATGTTTGGTAGAATTCTCCAGAGAAGC
>NW_027538711.1:0-219 GCF_008692635.1 Crocuta crocuta
CCACAGCCAGGCCCGCTGAGGCCCCAGAGCTACAGCCGGAAGTCATGGCCCCCACCCCAGAGCAGGCCCACCGGCCCCAGAGACCTGTTGCCCTCAGACTGCGCCCGGCCACCCTCCCCGGTTGCTGACGCCGCTCTCTAGGGCGCGCCTCCCTCATGGCCACCCCGGGGCAAGGCCGGCGTCTAGTCCAGTCCCAGCCGGCTCTCCCTCCCACCCACT
>NW_027538712.1:0-216 GCF_008692635.1 Crocuta crocuta
CACACACACACACACACACACACACACACACAGGATCTGAAACAGTCTCCAAACTCCGAGCTGTCAGCACAGAGCCCGACGCGGGACTTGAGCCCCTGAAGCATGGGATCATGACCTGGGCCAAAGCCAGGTGCTTAACCGACTGAGCCACCCAAGCACCCCTACCTTGTTTTTTTAATGTTAATTTTTGAGAGAGAGAGAGAGAGAGAGAGAGAG
>NW_027538713.1:0-219 GCF_008692635.1 Crocuta crocuta
AGGACTTTTTAGTGTATGAAAATGGCCGTGCCCCAAGACGCCATCGCGCCGTTGTCGGCATGTCCGTGCGTCATTGACGACCTTAAGCCGGTTCCCGTCTTAAGTACACCGGGACGTCTGACCAGCGAATACGAAGAGGAGGTGAGGCAAATGGAGGCAGAGCTACGAGCCTTTGAAGAAGAAAGCCAAATGGATGAAGAACAGATACAGACACTTTTG
>NW_027538714.1:0-219 GCF_008692635.1 Crocuta crocuta
CCCAGTGGGTCTCCTCCAGGCAGGTCTAACAAGATTAGATTTTCATAAATTTCAGACAGTGCCAATTCCTAATTCCTTGGTGTGCGGCCAGGAGGCCAGACAGGGCCGCCTGCACGGGCTGCTTGTTAACCAGGAAGCAAACCGGCGGCCCCTCTGCTGGGAGCAGACACGAAGGGGGGTTGGCGGTGGGGGGTCGTCTGGTCTGGAAACCCCCCGCGG
>NW_027538715.1:0-219 GCF_008692635.1 Crocuta crocuta
ATAACTGCATGAATGTGGAATTCCTTCTCCCTTGCAAATGAGTAAACTATAGTCTGGACAGTTTCATTAGTTAACCCATAATCACCCAGCCTGTAACAGGTCTGGGGTTTAAACATACATTTCTTGACGTCAGATACTTCTTTCTCAGGTTGTCCACTGTTGAGCATGACAAAGGGAAGATTGGTGGATGTATCACCCAATGGCGTGAAGTGCAGAATC
>NW_027538716.1:0-219 GCF_008692635.1 Crocuta crocuta
CCCCTACCCCGCGGCCGCGAGCCGTCGGGGCCTCGGCAGGGGTCTGGAGCTCCAGATTCCTACCCCTCTTGCAAGTTCGCCTGCTTTCCCGAATCGCTAGCGCGGGCAGGCGCCCCTTCTCCCGGGTTTCCCGAGTGAGGCGTGCGTCTCCCCCGCCCCCATCCATCCCAAGGTGAAGCACCGCGAGGGACGACGCCTCCGCTTCGCCCACAGCGTGCG
>NW_027538717.1:0-219 GCF_008692635.1 Crocuta crocuta
GGCGGCCCAGGTCGTGAGCAGGGGCGGCTGGGGCCGGGCGCGGGGCCTGGGGGCCCCGGGTGGTGCTGGGGTCGGGCAGAGCCAGGCCGGCCCCGCGGGCGCGCCGGGCTCACCTCGTCTTCTTTGTGGTTGCGGATGCCGCGCACCAGGTCCTGCAGGTTCTTGTCGAACATGCGGTCGATGCTGCCCTTGACCATCTTGAGGGCCATCGCGGCGGAC
>NW_027538718.1:0-219 GCF_008692635.1 Crocuta crocuta
CTATTTCAAGAAATTAGAAAAAGCGCAAGTACAAAATGTAACAGCACCCCTAAAGGAACTAGAGGGAGCAAGAGGAGCACCCCAATCCCAGTAGATGAAGAGAAATAATAAAAATCATGGGAGAAATAAATAATATATAATCCAAAAAAACCCAGTAGAACAGATCAATGAAATCAAGAGTTGGTTTTTTAAAAAAAATAAACAAAATTGACAAACCTC
>NW_027538719.1:0-219 GCF_008692635.1 Crocuta crocuta
TGTTGCCCTAAGCATTTCAAAAGAGTTGCCTGTAATGCAAATCATCACCTCCAAATAATAATCTGAGTTTTTCTCTGGCCCCCAACAAACCTAATTTCTACTCAGAAATTTTAAATCCAGAATATTTTGGAAATGATTCTACACCTCACCCTCCCAAAGCAGGATTCTTTAGCACAGAGTCCTGGCAGCTGACTATATGTCTGCTGATGCCTTTCATGC
>NW_027538720.1:0-219 GCF_008692635.1 Crocuta crocuta
CCTGCAGGGGAGGGGGGTGCAGAGCCTGTGGGAGAGGGGGTTCAGGGGGTTCAGAGCTGGGTTGGGGGTCTCGGTGGCAGAGCCAAGTGGGGAGGCGTTCTGATGAGGCAGAACTGGCCCAGGAAGGGGGTTGGGGGAACGGGCAGGGCCAGGCATTGAGGCTGTTTGTTGGGGGTGCAGGGCTGGGAGGGGGTTCAGTGGGGAGGGAGGGCAGGGCGG
>NW_027538721.1:0-219 GCF_008692635.1 Crocuta crocuta
CCCCTGCTCACGCTGTCTCTCTCTCAGAAATAAATTTTAAAAATTTTTTTTAAAAATCTGTGGCACCCAAAGAAGAAACTTGAATTATAGTCAAATGTAGTCTTACAAATTCATTTGGTTTGTGTCCTATTTGGACCATGACTTTCTTTTATAGATCTTTTTCTGAAGACTTTGCCATTATTTTTCTTGTTATCATTTAAAAAATACCTCCTTTATCTC
>NW_027538722.1:0-219 GCF_008692635.1 Crocuta crocuta
CTCCTGCTGCTGCTGCTGCTGCTTGGGGCCTGCGCCCCGGCGCCGGGCCGCGCCTCCCCCGAGGCGCCGCCGCTGGTCAACGAGGACGTGAAGCGCACGGTGGACCTCAGCAGCCACCTGGCCAAGGTGACGGCCGAGGTGGTCCTGGCGCACCCGGGCGGCGCCTCCACGCCCCGCGCCGCCGCCTTCCTCCTGGCGCTGGAGCCCGAGCTCGAGGCC
>NW_027538723.1:0-219 GCF_008692635.1 Crocuta crocuta
CTAGAGGTATTGGGTCATATGGTTTTTCTATTTTTAACTTTTTTTTAAGGAATCTCCATACTGTTTTGCAGAAGTTAAGTTAACTTAAATAAATATAGTGATGAAATAGCAATGTCTATGATGTCAGACACGGCATCCATTCTAAAGTGTGTTTACAAATAACTGAGGTCTGACAAGGCTGGTCTAAGTAATGGCATGTGTTAAAACCTGCATTCCTTC
>NW_027538724.1:0-219 GCF_008692635.1 Crocuta crocuta
CTCTATGCTTTTCTATATGTGTGAATTTTTCCATGAAAGATAAATAATTCTATAAGGAGGCCAAGGTGTAAGCAGTGCTCTATACCTATATGGAGAGCCTGATTCAGGCCCACGCTGCTAAGTATGATGTCTTAAGTTGTTTTGTTTTGTTACAGAAAACAAAAAAGGCAGGAAAGTCATGAAGTTTTGTCTGCTGGGGGAAGAACCAGAACTGCTACA
>NW_027538725.1:0-219 GCF_008692635.1 Crocuta crocuta
CTTTCGTGAAACCAAGGTCGTGTCCTCCCACAGTCCAGGCCTGTGCGCAGTAGGGATCCATGCAGAGTGTGGCCTGGCCCCCAGCACCCTGCTAGGGGGCCCCGAGGAGCCTCCACCCAGCGGCACATCCCTCGACCACACCCGGTCGGCACCCCCGGGACCCCGCTGGGCAGGACACCGATGGCTTTGCCAACAGTGCTTCAGCCCAGGGGCCTGGGC
>NW_027538726.1:0-219 GCF_008692635.1 Crocuta crocuta
CTGTCTCTCTCTCTCTCTCAGAAATAAAACATTAAAAAAATAAAAAAAAGAAGTTTCTCACAGGGGTCCTGTTTTTTCATTCACTTTTACAATCTCTGTCTTTGATTGATATATTAGACCATTAACATTTAAAGTGATTATTCAGATCACATTTACCTCCCAATGTCTATAAGGCAAATAAAAGTGACTCCTAAATGTCAGGTATTTGGCAAATGTCCT
>NW_027538727.1:0-219 GCF_008692635.1 Crocuta crocuta
GCACCTCTACGTTCTGTGGGCCCAGCCTGCTCCTGTCTGGCCTAGTGTGTGTCCGCATGGGCAAGAGTGACATTGAATACAGTATGTTTAAAACCTGATTCTAGCCCCTCACCATATTCTTCTCTGTTTGTGAGAAGAAGGGATAACAGGGAAAAAAAAAAGTGTCCAGCCTTCTAACGGAGTTAACAGTGAAATTTTCAGTTTGGAGAGGGGAAAAAA
>NW_027538728.1:0-219 GCF_008692635.1 Crocuta crocuta
CGGCAGCGAGCGGCCGCCCTGCCCGCGCCCAGCGCCAACCCGCCGGGCTCCCCGCGCCAGACCCAGCACCTCGGCTCCCCGGGGTCGGACCGAGGCCGCAAGCAGCGCCGCGGGGTGTGGGGCGGACCCAGGAGATGAAATGACAACGTCAACCCTCCAGGTACCTCGGCGCGGCCGGGCTCGGCTTCCGGAGGCCTGGGGAGGCGGGGCTGGGCCTGC
>NW_027538729.1:0-219 GCF_008692635.1 Crocuta crocuta
CTCTCTCTCCTAGAAATAAATAAAAATATTTTTTAAAAAACTAAAAAAAAAAAAAAGTCCAAATGTGCACAGGCAGTAGAATGTGCAGGTTGTAGTTTACTCGCACAAAATACCGCCCCCAAATTCAAAGGAACAAACCAGAGCTCCCTGTAAGGACAGGGGTGAGTTTCACAGGGGCCGGGTCTCTGGGAGTGAGCTGCTGGGCAGAGAGGACTGGAC
>NW_027538730.1:0-219 GCF_008692635.1 Crocuta crocuta
TATTTTCTACTCTTTCACTTGTGCTTTTGAGTTCTCCCTAAGAGTTTTCACACTGTAATGGCTATGAATTAATTTCCTTCTATTCATTGGTTTTTCAGTTTTTGAAACTCTTGGTGGCATTTTTCATTATCTACAGTTGCCATTTCAAATATCTGCAGCTTTCTTCCAGTCACTTATGCTTCCTACCAGACCCTTTCTTCACTTTCACATACATATGAC
>NW_027538731.1:0-219 GCF_008692635.1 Crocuta crocuta
TAGGCGGACGGGGCGGCGGGGCCTGCGGGGGCGGGGCGCCCGTCTGCACGCGCCATGCAGGCGTCGCTTGGGCCTCCCAGTAACTGCGAGCGGGGATCACTGTCCCCCGTCCCGGGCACGGGAGCCGCAGGGACAGAGCTGGCGGGTGTCGTAACCTCACCCAGGCCTCACTGCGGGGGGGGCTCTGCTCAGACCAGGCCTGTCTGGCCAGGCGCTCGC
>NW_027538732.1:0-219 GCF_008692635.1 Crocuta crocuta
TCCGGGGCAGTGACCCGAGTGTGACCCCCGGGTGCTGGGGCCGCCCCCGCCGCGGTCCCCGGGGCCCTGACCCTGCCGCCTGCCCGAGGCGCTGCTCAGGCGCGCAGGCGACACGGGGTCTGCTCGGCCCCCCCGGAGCCCGGGGGAAGCCTGGCCCCTCAGCGCTCAGCTCTGCTTGTCCCCACGGGCACGCGCCGCCCTCCACCCGCCAGGCTTCTC
>NW_027538733.1:0-219 GCF_008692635.1 Crocuta crocuta
TCTAGATGGTCACTCTCGCTTCTGTGCTTCCAAGTCACTTTGCCTGCACCACTATGAAAGCCCATCGCCCATCCTGAACTATAGTTGTCCGTTGACATAACTGCCTGTTCCTTAGATAAAGACCTCCTTGAGGGCGGGGACACTAAATTTTCCTCTCTATGTTCTCAGGAATCGTTGCTGGGCCTGTCACACAGCAGTTTCACAGTATTTGTTGAAATC
>NW_027538734.1:0-219 GCF_008692635.1 Crocuta crocuta
TTTTTTTATTGGAGATTCGTCTTCTTGAGGTAGGCCTGTATTGCTACAAACTTGCCTCTTAGAATAACTTTTGCTGCATCCCAAAGATTTGGCACCCCTGTGTTTTCGTTTTCACTTGTTTCCATGTATTTGTGATTTTCCTCTATGATTTATTCATTGACCCATCCATTGTTTACCAGCATATTATCTAACCTCCATGTATCTGTGCTCTTTCCAGAT
>NW_027538735.1:0-219 GCF_008692635.1 Crocuta crocuta
TTAACTAAATGACTCAACATTGTTAAAACGGCAATTCTCCCCAAAGAGATTTATAGAATCCATGGAATCTGAATCAAAATTCCAGCAGCCATTCTTTTTTATGGAAATAGCAAGCTGATTCTAAAATGTACTGCACAAATTCAAATAACTTTAAATAGTTTAAATGATTTAAAGAACTGGAGGACCTACACTACTCAATTTCAAAACTTATTATAAATC
>NW_027538736.1:0-219 GCF_008692635.1 Crocuta crocuta
TTCCCAGTCTAGATAACCCCCAATTCCCTTTCCTATGTAGGTCATTTCCCTCAAATGGATGCATATTAGACATTGCTACAGCTAGATTCTAGTTTTGAAGAACAGCACCTTCTAGTTATCCTGTTATATATGATCTTCTTAGATGAAATCCATTATTCTAAGAGCCTGTCAACTTGATTCTGTTACTTATCATAATCACTATCACCCCAAATCCATATC
>NW_027538737.1:0-219 GCF_008692635.1 Crocuta crocuta
TTTAAGCGTAGCTAACTGGGCTCTCTGCCAAGTTGTCTTCACCTTCTGGCTCGTGTTGCCGCTGACCCGAGCCGCCAGCGCTGCGGCGGAGACCCTCGGCTGTGCCCCTAACCCCGGAGCCAACGTCCGTTCTCGTCCCTTTCCTCCCCCACCCGCCTTCCGAACGTTATTTACTACCTTCGGTCCTTCCCGCACAAGCAAACGTAGGTAGCTGCCCCA
>NW_027538738.1:0-219 GCF_008692635.1 Crocuta crocuta
TTTCCCCCTGTTGAGTGTCGAATGTTTCCTCTATATTCTAGATACTTATTTGCCAGATCCGGGGTTAGCAATTATGTTTACCCAGTCGACAGCTTGTCTTTTCATGCTCCTAATCCGAGCAAAGTTTTTGCTAGAGTAACATTTTTCAATTTTGATAAAGTCCTGTTTATCAAGGGATTTCGTTTATGCGGAGTGCTTTGGGTGCCATGGTTATGAACC
>NW_027538739.1:0-219 GCF_008692635.1 Crocuta crocuta
TGACCCAAAGTCAGGTGCTTAACTAACTGAGCCACCCAGGCAGTCCAGACCAATGGTAATCTAATGTAATACTGGCCATGTTACTGAAGGATATTTAAGTCATCAAGGGTTTTGATAGAAGTCATACTGAGAATGTGATGGGGAGGGGGCACGTAGCTAAAGCCTTCAGGGAGGGAGTCACCCAGGTCCAGTAAATCACTGAAACAAGCAAAGTTTGTG
>NW_027538740.1:0-219 GCF_008692635.1 Crocuta crocuta
CCTTGGTTATTTTATTTTCCTACTCGTAGTGCTATTTGGGACTCTCCACCACGTGTACTTTGGCTTGTTTCTTAAGGTAGCTGCTATAAGGTTTTCTCAGTGGACACTGTCTCCTTTTTGTCCGAAACTCCTGGATTGTTTAGGGTTCCTATGACTTCAGGCCTTCTCTGTGCAAGATATGGGGGCGAGTGCAATGTAAGGAGTTCCCTACTTCTCCGC
>NW_027538741.1:0-219 GCF_008692635.1 Crocuta crocuta
GCTGTTAATGTGAGCTGGAGACACAAAGGTTCTGAAGAAGGTCATAAGCAAGAGAAAATCCTATGGTCCATGAACTGTACTTACTGACAACGGTCTGGGGATAAGTGGACCCACTCAGGTCAGACGGTTGTTCATGTGTCCACTGTGGTGGGTTCCAGACATTCGGGCAGATCAGCAGCCCTGTGGGAGCCATGAGACAGGTGACAGAGGCGGGCAGGC
>NW_027538742.1:0-219 GCF_008692635.1 Crocuta crocuta
AGATGAGTCGTCACACTAAGGAGACTTTATTTGCAGCAAATAAGGAGATCCCGGGAAATAACTTTCGAAGCCGTGACCCCCGAGCGAGGGCGGCTGGCTTCCTGTTATTTAGGGTTCGGATGGAATATTCACAGAGGCGAGCCTTGGCATCCGTGTCGAGGCAGCCATGTGGTCACACACGGGCCTTGGGGACACCCATGGACACACACGCTGCCTGTT
>NW_027538743.1:0-219 GCF_008692635.1 Crocuta crocuta
TGCCTACAAAGGATGCCAGGAATCCTTTGCTCGGCCCCTGGAGATGGCCCAGCCCGGGCGCACTTCCTGACCTCACGCTGGCTGTCAGGGTCCTCTTTCCACTGCAAATGCACATGCGCTTTTCCATCCTGCCCACATGCCCTCAACCCTTCCCATGGCTCATCCCTATTCATTGCCTTTGCCATAAAGAGAGAAGGGCATCCAGAAGAAGAGGCAGGG
>NW_027538744.1:0-219 GCF_008692635.1 Crocuta crocuta
AGCCTTAGCTAGGGTTAGGGTTTGGTCCAGGGACGTCGCCAGGGCGGAATCGACTCCAGTCTCGTGATCTCCCTCGAGGGCTGAAGTGAGGGCCCATGCCCGAAGGCGGCTCACTTGCAGGGTTAGGGTTCGAGGCAGGCTGAGGTTGCGGTGGAGGGTCCCTGTTCGGGGTACGGTTAGGGTTAGGGTTAGGTCCCAGGAGGCTCCAGGCGCCGAACC
>NW_027538745.1:0-220 GCF_008692635.1 Crocuta crocuta
TGCCCTTTGAAAAATTCACAGTGACTACCAATCTGTGTAGTCTTTTAAGATCTGACTTCTTTATAAAACCAGAGGATCAGTCACCAGAGTTGACACAACAGACCTATCAAGCTAGACAACTCAACACCCTACAAGATTCTGGTCCAGTTCTCACCACCTGAAAGAAAGTAGCTCCTCAGTGGAGCCATCCACAAGGAGACTGGGTCCTGCTGAAGGAATG
>NW_027538746.1:0-219 GCF_008692635.1 Crocuta crocuta
CCCGGTCCCGAAAAGGAGCTGGCGGCCTCCATGCGGGGGCAGCAGGGGGGTTCCGGGAACCACCCTCACCCCCTCCTCCCTCCGTCCTGGGAGAACCCACATGCATATCAGCTCTGCCTGAAAATCTCCCTCCAGCCTGCTTCCTTCTCTCCCCCTCCGGCCTCAGGGCTCCCCGGGCGCCCCCCCCCCCCCCCCCCCCCCCCCCCCCCCCCCCCCCCC
>NW_027538747.1:0-220 GCF_008692635.1 Crocuta crocuta
CTTGGTAAATTTTAATTCAATTTACTGAGCATACATGTCTAGAACATCAAATAATTGCTATAACTAATAAAGAAGTTATAGTTTGAGACATTTGGATCCCAGCAAAGGAATTCAAATGAATGCAGAAGTTTACCAATGCTGAAGTTTATCATGAGGAATTAGTTTCTGAATGGTCGTTAAGTCAATTTAATTCCTGATCTATTCTCTATATGACAGTTAA
>NW_027538748.1:0-219 GCF_008692635.1 Crocuta crocuta
TGTGCTGACAGCAAGGAACCTGCTTGGGATTCTCTCTCTCTCTCTTTCTCTCTCTCTCTGCCCCTCCCCTCTTCACGCTCTCTCTCTCAAAATAAACAAATAAACTTAAAAAAATGGGACATGTTGATGCTTAAAAAAATAAAAACCTCCTCCTCAACTTATCTGTCCAAAGTTTTCCATCATTAACAAGTTCTACGTGTACACACACACACACACACA
>NW_027538749.1:0-220 GCF_008692635.1 Crocuta crocuta
GGTGACATCTGAAGACAAAGGAGACCCAGCTCTTCCTGACCCCCCTCCCCCATGATTGCACTGACTGCTGTCACCCCACCTCGCTGGTCTCTGAATGCCCAAGTGGCCTTTGTGCACCGTGGTGAGGCTCCCGGTCATTTCAAATGTTTACACTAAAAGAAGTGGTCATAACTGTCACCTTGGATTGGCTGGGTCTCCAGTGGTCCACGAAGGAGTAGGG
>NW_027538750.1:0-220 GCF_008692635.1 Crocuta crocuta
GGACTTTAAATTAAAGACAATAAAAAGAGATGAAGAAGGGCATTACATAATAGTTGCAGGGTCATTCCATCAGGAAGAACTAACAAACATAAATGCCTTTGCACCAAATATGGGGGCACCTAAATATTTAAAACAATTAATCACAAGCAGAAACAGGCTTATAGATAAGAATACACCGCTTACAACAATGGATAGGTCAACCAGACAGAAAATCACTAAA
>NW_027538751.1:0-220 GCF_008692635.1 Crocuta crocuta
ATGAGAAAGAATGAAATCTGGCCATTTGTAGCAATGTGGATGGGAACTTGAGGATGTTATGCTGAGCGAAATATGTCAGGCAGAAAAAGACAGATACCATATGTTTTCACTTATAAGTGCATCAGGAAAAACTTAACAGAGGACCATGGGGGAAGAGGAGGAAAAAATAGTTGGTGAGAGGGAGGGAGGCAAGCCATGAGAGACTCTTGAATGCTGAGAA
>NW_027538752.1:0-220 GCF_008692635.1 Crocuta crocuta
GGCTCAGCACCCAGCTCATAGAAGGCGTTGAATAAACTAACTTTTGACTGGCTGACTGCTGAATTCACTGACCAAAGACTGCACAAAGCCTAACTTGAGAACTGCATCACTGGTTATCTTTCCTTATAATAGAGTCAAGAGGTTTATGGGAAATATACAGAGCAAGTGGTCACAATTCACAATGAAATCAATGTATGTAATGGGAGAAAAGTATCTAGAA
>NW_027538753.1:0-220 GCF_008692635.1 Crocuta crocuta
GATACATCACATTAATAAAAGAAGGGATAAGAACCACATAATCCTTTCAATAGATACAGAAAAAAGTCTTTGACAAAATACAACATCATTTCTTGATAAAAACCCTCAAGAAAGTAGAGATAGAGGAAACATACCTCAAGATCATAAAGGCCATCTACAAAGGACTTATAGCTAGTATCATCCTCAATGGGGAAAACCTGAGAGCTTTCCCCCTAAGGTC
>NW_027538754.1:0-219 GCF_008692635.1 Crocuta crocuta
GTGTGTGTGTGTGTGTGTGTGTGTGTCCATCTCGTGACTCAAGAACTGTATGAGGAAATTCTTGACAAATCCCAAGTGCTATGCAAACTAAAAATTTCTATGATGATTGTCACAATCTTACAAATCTAACGTCACCTTGGCAATTACTTCTCAAGTTAACAATACCTTTAGGAAAGTCATGGGGCGCCTGGGTGGCTCAGTCGGTTAAGCGTCCAACTT
>NW_027538755.1:0-220 GCF_008692635.1 Crocuta crocuta
CACCTGTTTTTGCAAACACCCATGGGTACGATTCATGAGAAACAAACAGACTGTCTCTGCTGGGGACAATTAAATGAGCTGTGTTAGGGACTGGCATGCGCAACAGCCCGTTAAAGAGAATGAGGCCCATTTGTGTGTAACGGCGGCCTGCAGCAGCGGCTGGCGGCAAGGCCTAAGTAACACAGGGTGTGGAAAGGGGGAGGCATCTATGGGTTTATGC
>NW_027538756.1:0-220 GCF_008692635.1 Crocuta crocuta
AACCCCGCGGGTGAAGCCGCCAGTACAAGGCTCAAGGGCGCATGGGCCTACGCAGATGAACCCGGGAGGCTGCCCCGATAACATCTGAATCAGACCAAGAGGAACCAGTGAGGGCTTCACAGGAGGGCATGGCATGGACTCCTCTTGGGTGAGCCACTGGAGGCCAGGCTGGGGACAGATCTGCCCCTGGGCAGAAGCGGGGGCCCGGACTGGGGCCTGC
>NW_027538757.1:0-220 GCF_008692635.1 Crocuta crocuta
GTATACCAGCTTTGGACAATCTGTAATGAAAGCAAGAAGACCATTCCAGGTGCAATATTCCCCCAAAGAGTAACATGCTTAGGAATAAATTTAAAGAAAGAAGTGCAAGACTTGCTCATTGACCTAGAAGCCGTTGCTGAGAGAGCTCAGGTGTTGTAAGTAGATGGACAGATAGTCCACGCTCTTGGACTGGAAGACTCAGTATTGTCAGTAAATAGAT
>NW_027538758.1:0-220 GCF_008692635.1 Crocuta crocuta
AATTTAACAAACTGAAAAACAGTGACTGCTTCGATCCCATCAGAACCTGAGGTCACAAAACACCACAAAGTACCACAAAGGAGGTACGGAGAACAGGAGATAGGAGAATAGAGAACAAAGATTGAGAATAGCTTACTGAGCGCAGAAGCCACTGGAGCTGGTAACTAGGAACATGTAAATCATAAGTGATGTACTCCTGGAGGCTAGGGTGAAATAATTT
>NW_027538759.1:0-220 GCF_008692635.1 Crocuta crocuta
AACATAGTGCTAGAAGTCTTAGCATCAGCAATCAGACAACAAAAGCAAATAAAAAGCCTCAGAACTGGCAAAGATGAAGTCAAACTTTCACTTTCCAAAGATGACATGATACTCTGCATAGAAAACCCAACAGACTTCAGCAGAAGCCTACAAGAACTGATCCATGATTAACCGATCAGCAAAGTCACAGGGTACAAAATCAATGTACAGAAATTGGTTG
>NW_027538760.1:0-220 GCF_008692635.1 Crocuta crocuta
AATATATAAATATATAAAGAGAATATATATCTATATATAATATATATCTGTAAAACATATGTCTTTATATTTATACATAGTAAACATGTTTAAACATTCTTATATACATATTTATACATAAGTAAATATTCTCATAAATAAGTAAACTATATATAGAGAGAACATGTATTTTATATCTCTATATTATATATATATTTAAAATATATTTATATTTTATATG
>NW_027538761.1:0-220 GCF_008692635.1 Crocuta crocuta
TGAGCATTGATTTTGGTTGATTTTGGCTCAGGACATGATCTCACGGTTGTGGGATGGAGCCCCGTGTTGGGCTCCATGCTGAAATGGAGCCTGCTTGGGATCTGTCTCTGTCTCTGTCTCTGTCTCTCTGTCTCTGTCTCTCTCCTCCTCCTGTCCTTCTCCCCCACTCTCTCTTTCTCTAAAGTAATAAAAAAAATTATTCAGAGAAGGCCTTCCCTCA
>NW_027538762.1:0-220 GCF_008692635.1 Crocuta crocuta
AAGTAGCATGCTGCAACATAATAAAGACCATATATGAAAAACCCACGGCTAACATCGCACTCGGCGGGGGGAGACTGAGAGCTTTTCTCCTATGGCCAGAAGCAGGACAAGCATGTCCATCTCACCACTTTTCTTCAACATAGTACTAAAGGTCGTAGCTGCATTAAGCAGAAAACAGAAAGAAATACACAGCATACAAATTGGTAAGGAAGAAGTAAAA
>NW_027538763.1:0-220 GCF_008692635.1 Crocuta crocuta
TCTTAACTTTTTCGCTGTCCCTCTCGGTTTGCATGTTAGTCGGATATGTCTGTGCGTTTGTGTGCCCCTACTCCCTGTGTGTTTGTCAGTCTGTTTTCCTCTCCAGGGCTACGTCAAGAAATAAGCCAAAGTACACATGGTGGAGAGGCCGAAATATCACTACGAGTAGGAAAACAAAATAACCAAGGACTCAACAAGAGAGACCAAGAGATACCATTCA
>NW_027538764.1:0-220 GCF_008692635.1 Crocuta crocuta
GAAACACCATGCAAGAAATGAAAAACAAAACAAATGCAAAAACAACCCAACTTTTTCGCAAATGCGATTTTAAAGTTTTGCTTCAACTGTTCCAAATTTTTCTTTCTGGTGTAAATCCTGGTCAGAAAATTACGCCTGTTCTCTTAAGGCTCCAAACTGTCCATCTCCCATCAAGTTATCCTCCAGAGGACCAGGAGGGTTCTGTCCCTCATTAATTTGA
>NW_027538765.1:0-220 GCF_008692635.1 Crocuta crocuta
GAGATTGCTCATAGAACCACCCTGGAGAAGAGGGGGAAAAAAAAACCTCAGCTTGGACAGACCGTGATTTTTAGCTCTGGCTGGGGTGCGGACTTTAAACTAGATGCTCTGGTCCCAGAAGGCGCCAGGAAAAACAGAACTGCCGTGCGCCCGGCACCATCCATGGCTGCGGCGGCCGGTGAACCGACAATAACGCCTGCGGAGGCGGTCCTGGCACCGG
>NW_027538766.1:0-220 GCF_008692635.1 Crocuta crocuta
CCAAGTATCACTGACTTTCCACCTGGCCCTGCAGGAATGGTGGCCTTCTGCCCTGGAGACACGGTCAGAAGGCTGGACACTGGATCAGCACGATGCCTTCGGTGCAGCCTGGAATGATGGACACTACAAACTTAACAGATGCACTGAGATCATCCCAGTGTAGGCCCATGTCTTTGTGACCCCTGTAGTCAAAGTCATGAATGACACTATGAGTAACCAG
>NW_027538767.1:0-219 GCF_008692635.1 Crocuta crocuta
ACACACACACACACACACACACACACACTCACACACACGCACAAAGGCTAAAGAAAAGTCCCTATTTTTCTACTGAAGAGAACAGAATGGGAGACTAAGGTGATCCTGGATATATACCACAAACTGAATGTTGGGTTAATGTAACTACTTTTCCACTCTTGGCATAAGTGTCAGTGGTTTTTGTAGGTTTCTGCCCAACTTCTATGTGCAAATGAGATG
>NW_027538768.1:0-220 GCF_008692635.1 Crocuta crocuta
ACACAGATTTCAAAGATATATATCTATATATATAAATATACACACACACACATATATACAATATATAATACAATACAATATTTGCAATATAAATACTGTATAATTTAGGTATTTATCATAATATGCATTATATTCAATAAAATAAGAGACAATATAATACAATATGCATATATAAATATATAAATACTATTATTATATATATATATGTATACATAGAATA
>NW_027538769.1:0-220 GCF_008692635.1 Crocuta crocuta
ACAGACCATTCTTATCACTTCTCTTACTTTTCAAAGCTCTCATGGAGCAGGACTCAACTGCTGGGCTGCATACATGAGACATCTAGCAAGACAGGGTAGGACATGTCTGTTCTCACCAATTCTCTCCCCTCAGGAGAAAATTTTAAGGAAAAGTCCTATTGTGTTTATTTATTTATTTTATTTTGAGAGAGAGCACAAGCCAAGGAGGGACAGAGAGAGA
>NW_027538770.1:0-220 GCF_008692635.1 Crocuta crocuta
TGGTTTTCCCCTATGAATTTACCTAATTCCTAGAAATAAGGCGCTATGAAAATATGATGAAACAGGGGCTTGGAGGCAAATGTTCTATGTTTTCAAATGTGTTTATTTCTTTAGTCGTCTGCCTTGAATGTGGAACTTGAAGTCTCGATCTCAAGAGTAAGGGCCACGTGCTCTCCTGACTGAGCCATCCACCCAGTCTCACCCACCCCCAAATTTTTCC
>NW_027538771.1:0-220 GCF_008692635.1 Crocuta crocuta
CAGACACATGAAATGATGCTCCGCATCTCTTGCCATCAGGGAAACACAAATCAAAACCACACTGAGATACCACATCACACCGGTCAGAGTGGCTAAAATTAACAGCTCAGGAAATAACAGATGCTGGTGAGGATGTGGAGAAATGGGGACCCTCTTGCACTGCTGGTGGGAATGGAAACTGGTGCAGCTGCTCTGGAAAACAGTGTGGAGGCTCCTCAAA
>NW_027538772.1:0-220 GCF_008692635.1 Crocuta crocuta
ACCTTCGTCCCTTCTGCAGTTTTGTTTCATCTCTTAATCCCCTGAATTCAGTCCTTCTACTTTCTTTGAGCAACATATAGGTCAGGAGCGTTCCGTTGTTGGCATCCATGGAATGATCTGTCTCCCTCCTTAAGGTCCATGTAAGACAGCTAATCAAACATGGGCATTGTCTTTTTATCGTATTCATTAATCATAAGCTCTTCTTTGTGAAGAGTGGGTG
>NW_027538773.1:0-220 GCF_008692635.1 Crocuta crocuta
ACCTGATCGGGCCGCACCTTGACCCCAGACCCTGGGCCGCGAGCCCAGGTGCGGACCGAAGCCCCGACCCGGCCCATCCCAACATGACGGGGCTGGAGGAGGACCAGGAGTTCGACTTCGATTTCCTTTTCGAGTTTAACCAGAGCGACGAAGGCACTGCCGCTGCCCCAGGTGGGTCTGCGCGCGGCCTGTGAAGGAGGAGGGGGCGCCGGAGGGGCGC
>NW_027538774.1:0-220 GCF_008692635.1 Crocuta crocuta
ACCTGAGCTGAAATCAAGAGTCAGACAATCAACCAACTAAGCCACGCAGGTGACCCAAACCTTAGTAAATTTTTAGCATGAATTTACAAATCCCAAATAATAGTAATTCACTTGTTAGGTAGGTATATACTAAGTAATCTTTTGATGTAAAATGAAATTGTATACAAATGAAAGGGAGGCTCAATGAGTGACTTATCAGAACCCTCCTAGCACTCCATGG
>NW_027538775.1:0-220 GCF_008692635.1 Crocuta crocuta
ACCACAGGCAGTAGTGGCTGCCTACGGCTGGGGCCTCGCAGGGACCATGGAAAGTACGTGTCCCCGTGCGCCAGTAGAAGAGGCCGCGGAAATCCGCCAGCCACGACCCATCGTCCTCAGCGTGCCCGGAGCCACACGTGCTGGGGCCTCCTGTTCTAGGGCTCTAGGCCAACGGCCGCCGCCGATTCTCCCTGCGGTCGGGCCGGAAGAAAGTCATTTA
>NW_027538776.1:0-220 GCF_008692635.1 Crocuta crocuta
GTTACTTCCCTAGCAACGGCAACAGCCAATCAGTTTAAAACAGGCGCCTATATCCTAAGACATTCCGGCTGGCAGTTTGCAGTCAGGCCAGAACGAACTGGGCGCCGACAAGACAGCCTGTACCTATCAAGAAGTTGCCAGGAGGCTGCCAAGCTGGAACACCCCAAATTCCACCGTAAGCACAATAAAAAGCCCTGCGATCACGAGCTCGGGGCTCCAT